>NW_023416315.1:58556643-58648420 GCF_014108235.1 Myotis myotis
GAGATTTGGTAACCAGCAGGGGTCCAGGTGCTGAGGCCCTTCTGAGCCTGAGAGGCCCCTCCTTGAGGAGGGAAGGTCAGAGGAGCTGGTAGCTGGAGGAGTTTTACTTCCCTTTTACTTCCCGTTTCTGAGTAGCCTGTCATTTCTAAGCTGCATCTCCCCTGGGCTACAGACATGTCAGAGCTCATCCAGGGCCCCTTGGGCTCAATTTGCATAACCAAGGACCAGGTAGGCTGCACAGGTTTGATTTGAAAGACAAGGAACCTGGTCCAGCTATACTGATGGCAACTAGGGTATCCACCTCCCTTCCTTTATCTGTATCTGGGATTTCTATTTGCAAAGAGCCAGAATATACACAAAGTTAGCCCCACTCATTCGTTTCCCTAAGAAACCCATCATTTTATGGTTTTTAATAATATTAGTGAAGGTGAATCTCACTGTGCAACAGTGATCTCCCAACCTCTTGTTACTTTATGCTTCCTCCTTTGTATTCTCCTCTCTCCCCTCTCCAAGACCGAATAAAACCCTAAATAACATGTATTTCCTTATGCAGAATAACTCTGGCTCTTTCTCTGAAACCTTAGCACCAGAGAACAGCTATGCTTCAAAGGAATTGACTACACAAGTGAGCTTATCAAGTGAGCTTGCATTTTTCTCCAAGAGGCAAGTCTCTTCCTAAGATAAATTCCGGTACCAGCTACTAAGGGGATAGCAATTTTTTCATCTCTTTGTGCCTGCGAACTGCAGCTGAGCAGAGCCGGGCATCTGTCACACAGACCGTGTCCTGACCCAGACCCCAGGTGATCATGGCTGAGTGCTGCAGTAAAAGGGCAAGTCCCATCTCAGAGAGCTTTCCCAGCATTATCCCCACAGGCCTCCGAGAACACTAGACGCCGCCATACTGGCCACAGCAGCTCTGCACTGGTGAGAGAAGTACCAGGGCTTCAGAGAACTCCCTTGCTCAAATCAGACCTTCTAATCCGACATCAGCTGGTGGCAGCCGAGATGGTGACCTACATGGAGAATCCATGCCCAGGTGTTGCTTTTGGAGTTGGCCCAACCTGGCGTCATCCAATGAACAGGGGAAAGGAAAACGGTAGGTGTCACGGTGTAGCCAAGACAACTGAGGCAGAGCATTCTCAGGAGACACCCTCGCCTCCAGGGGGCCTCGGATGCTCTGGGAGGAACTGGAACATTAACAAGATTAACTGCCCTAGGCTCTCAGCAGGGGAGGGCGGGGTGACCTATCAGGGTCCTTCTGTCAGATTTCTGTGACGAACGGGGAATAATCCATAAAACAAAACACGTGCTTTGTGAATTTGTCTTCCATGGCACAGAGCTGTGTGACTTCTCTGCTCAAGGTTATTTAAGAATAACTTTAAAGTGTGGAGGAAAGACAGCTTGGCTGGCCTGGCCCTCTCTTCCCTTCTCTACAGCTCTCTCCTCTTTCCTTCTTCTCCAGAGAACACAGGTATGGAAACGAAGCTCCTTTTTGTTAATGCAGGAAAGGGTAGAGACAGCTACGTCTCTGATGAAAAATACTCCTAGCCTGATTGGCGTGGCTCAGTGGTTGAGCTTCAACCTGTGAACCAGGAGGTCACAGTTCAATTCCCGCTCAGGGCACATGCCCCAGTTACGGGCTTGATCCCCAGTGGGGGCGTGCCAGTGGCAGCCAACCAATGATTCTCTCTCATCATTAATGTTTCTATCTCTCTCTCCCTCTCCTTTCCTCTCTGAAATCAATAAAAAGACAACAACTCCTGAATTTCTATAAGGACTTCCTCATCCTTCTATCTTTCCCAGACCTCTCAGGCAACTTGGTGGAGGTATGTGAGCTAAGATCTTGGTACTTACAGATAAAGTGATGCTAGAATCTACTTCTATAAGGTTCACAGTCTTGTTCCTATAAATCTCAGATCAAGCCAGTGACTTTATAGCCTGCTAAGCCAAATAATCATATAATCAAAGTGTGAGCTAGAGCCTTTCTTCTGTCTACTCCATATGTACCATGTTGTCATCAATACCCTCCCAATCTCTTTATATTGTAAGTAGATGGACCACAACTTGGGAAAGATCAGAAATATACTGGAAGAGAGTTGGGAGTTCAGTGCTGCTGTAAGCTTTACTTGGTGCCAATACTAATTTGTTTCATTGAATGATCTGCATGGGAAGAAGCACAAAGAGCACAAGAATGTTTGTGCTCATGGTCATGATTCTTGTACTTGAGTTCTTACAGCAGCTTCCACGGGGAACCTATGGACTATGCCTCACTTTCTCCCAGTGCTCAGGGTCATGTAAGCATCCCCCATGCAGCATTACCTCAGACAGAGGTCACCCCAGTGCTGCAGGACCCTCTGACATCATGCCAATGTCCTCTCCCTATAACTTTTGTCCTCCCTAGAACACAGGAATGAAGTTCTGACTGACTCCTCAAAAACTGGATATTTTGATATTAGCATCCTTTCTTTCTCCCAAAGCTAAATTGCAACTACTTCTCTGGACCACCCATTCTACTTGTCATCTCTTGTTTATACCACATTTCTGTGGATGTTCTCTTCTGTCAGCCATTAATATTTCTAACCAGCACCAAAATCTATAGTTTTCCCTCATGCTGTACCTCATTTAATTTTTAATATTTTATTTGTATACTAGAGGCCTGGTGCATGAATTGTGCACTGGTGGGGTCCAGCTGGGCTGGGCTGGGCCTGATGGGGTCCATCAGGGTCGGGCCAGCTAGGGCCAGGGGCTGATTGGGGGCGGGGCCGGCCAGGGTGAGGGGCCGTGGGCATTCGATCATTCCATCATTTGGTCAACTTACATATTACCCTTCTATTATATAGGATTCTCTCTGTATCCCTCCACTACACATATGCACACAGTAAAAATATCTATACCCAATATTTCACTTGTTAGAGTTCCTTGTACCTACACAGTTATGCATTTCCTACGACCCCCTTATTAAGAAATTTAAACTTACAATGATCACAATCTCTTATGCCAAGGAATATTGGCTGCCATTTGTTGAGATCCCTGATACAGAGGTGAGAAACTTGAGTGTCAGTGTGTTTAAGGAACTTGTCTAACATTAGGCTGCTAGTTGGTGGTACAGCTGGGACATATTTCATGGTCTTTTGGACTCCAGAACATGTTTTCTTAACCCCTGGCCCAGTTATGGAACTATAAGAAATCAGCACTGACACTAACATTTGCTTGTTCTACTACTCCCCCTATACTTCCAGACTCCCTGTCTTTCCATATAATACTGGTGAGTGGGGAAGGATGGAGGAATCCTTGCACATTCTGCCCCACCTTTACTGGAACACTGCTAGCTTCAGGTGTCCTGTGCCTAATCGGTCCCACTCAAGAATCTCCCCAGGCACCCTCCCCATCATCAAACTCCCGTCCTTTCCTTTAGATGTCAGACGAAAGCAACTTGCTTTCTTTCTAGACTCTAAGTATTAAGCGAGCCCATATTTAGAATTATTTTAGAAAATGTTTTTAAATGGTAATGTTTGTCCTTGACCATGACCTTCCCAAACTTCCAAGTTTAAAAATGAGAAAAACTTAAGGACTGAAAATAACAAAAATGGCTCATGCTTGCCACATCGTTTTTGTGATTAAAATAGTTATTTGGGGGAAAATTTTCAATAAATACACATGATCCCATTTGAATAAGATCCAAATATCTTTTTGTTTTAGGATTTTACTGTTTTTCTGAGCTCATACTGGGGGACATGAGCATTTCATCCTCAACCTGTTTCTCTTACTCCATTTATAGGTCTGAGCATCACAGAGAAAAATATCTAGACGCAGAGCTGAGTAGGTGTTAATTCCAGATTGATGCAATTCATATTTTAATAAGGAAGCAGGTTGGCTAAGGTTCTTTTCAATTTGATGCCAGTCTGCTCTCAAAATAACTTTTCTTCTGAATCTAGACTGTTCAGATGAATTTAACATTATTAGAATGTTTGCTAAATGTTCGTAGTTATTCCCACCTGTTCTCCAGATGAACTATATAATCATATTATCAATTTCCAAAAAAATAGTCCCATTAGAATATTCATTGGGTCTGTAACTAATGGATAAATTTAGGAAAATTAACATTCTTAAAGTGGTCAGTCTTGCTATCCAGAAGCAGACATATGTCGCCATCTTTGTAAATTTTAGTTTATAAGTAGTGACAAATTTTAGTTTATAAGTTGCTGTTTTACCTCCCAAATTATACTAATTTTCTGCTTTTCAAAAAATGATGTCTGCTTTTACATTTGTCATTTTATTCCTTTTATCTTCCTAATATTTATTTTATTCCTACTATTCTCTCTTTTTAATTTATTTTTATTGATTTGAGAGAGGAAGGGAGAGGAAGAGAGATATAGAAACATCAGTGATGAGAGGGAATCATTGATTGGCTGCCTCGTGCACGTTGGACCGAGCCCACAACCCAGGCATGTGCCCTTGACCAGAATCGAACTAGGGACCCTTCAGTCCACAGGCCGACGCTCTATCCACTGAGCCAAACTGGTGGGCTTACTATTCTCATTTTAACACCCCACCCCCACCCCAGTTAAGAAAATCGTTTTGAGTCTATGCATTTACCTATTAGTAGAGCTTTGGCTGCCTTCCAATAGATTTCACGGCTGATGGTTATTTTCCCCTTGTTTTGTAATTACACTTTGATATTCTGTTTGATTTAACAGTAGTTAATTTTTGTTATCTGAACTGATTGGGAGTTTAAGTTGATTCATTCAAAATTTTATTAATTAGGGTAATGAAAAGATGTGACCAAAAAGTAATAGCAATAGTAATAATACCAATAGCTAATGTGTATTGAGTGCTTATTATAACATGCTCTATAAAAACTCCTTTACTCTTCACAACACCTGTATAATATTAATACTTTATAGGTTAAGAAACTTAGTGAGCCAGACTGTGACCCCAAAGTTTCTGCATTGTGTTTTGAATTCTCATAGTAATTTCCACTCATTTGAATTTATTGAGGTTGTGATTAGAGCCTAGTATTTAGGATCAGCTTTGGTAATGGGGCATCGATGCAGGATAGGAACTCTGTTTACAGTTTCCAACTTTGCAGTAGATCTATTAGTG
The DNA here is from genome assembly GCF_014108235.1 of Myotis myotis. NCBI lineage: Eukaryota > Metazoa > Chordata > Mammalia > Chiroptera > Vespertilionidae > Myotis > Myotis myotis. The sequence continues at coordinate 58,561,747 of NW_023416315.1, forward strand.
ACCATTCCCTTTGCCCTTGTTTGTACTGCCAACCTCATCAAAAACCAAGAGGTGTGTAAGGGTCTCAATGATTGTGCTTCTTGCCGAGTCTCCTGGTTGTGCCTGTGACAACTAAGCCTTTCACAGTTAGTGGATATCTGCCCCAGCATCGAGCCACAGTTTCAATTCTGTCCTTTACTGCCTCTAAAGTGAATTTTAAAGATTCTTAAATTTTTTTAAATAAATAAAAAATATTTTGCCTTTTAGTTTCCATGAAACCCCTTCTATATTTCCACTATCTCCTTGTTGCCTTTTTATCTCAGCTGCTTCTCTGATTACTTTATTCTGTCTTGTAGAGCCTGAGTCTTCTTACATTCTACTCACAATGTCAAATTTCCCTCTGACATTCCCACTGGTTTCAGAGATCCGCCCTCCCAATGAGCCATGAAAATTGTATCTTTTGCCCCACTGGTGTGGCTCAATGGTTGAGCATCAACCTATGAACCAGGAGGTCACAGTTCCATTCCTGGTCAGGGCACGTGCCTGGGTTTTGGGCTCCATCCCCAGTGTGGGGCGTGCAGGAGGCAGCAGATCATTGATTCTCTCTCATCATTTATGTTTCTATCTCTCTCACTTCCTCTCTGAAATTAATACAAATAAAAAGTAAATAAAAACCATAATTGTGCTAGCATCTTTCTCCCCATGTTTTCTCTCTTTCTGTTTATCCCAAACGTGGTGCTTGCTAAAAGGCAGGCGAGGGGAGTATCCTTGACCTTACTCTCTTCCCTTCCCGCTCTGTGTTCAGCTTGTGATCTAATGTGTATCAAAGCGGATCCTATATGTTCCACTTTGCTGAGCAGACATGGGACCTCTGTTTCCCCCACTGCCTGGCTTTCTGACACTCTGGTTTGTAAACAGTAGAAGAGTCTACACCTGCACCATGAAGACAGCTCTTCCGGTCTCCACCTCGGCTTCCAACAATAGTTCTCAAACGTGGATCTGAAAATCTATGAGCTTTGTGAGAATTTTAAAATTCAGTACCTTTATTTTTATGATAATCTAAAAACAGTTTTATTATTTTAAAGGTTAATCTATGTTTTAGTGGTAGTTTGCAATTGAAAGATATTTGCATTGAACCGGATTAATTTTTTAAAGTCAGAGTTCTTAAAAATATCATCAGTCATTATTAACATAATTAGACTGATTGGATTAGCTCAATGTCATATTTCCTGATTTTGATAAATGTTTATTGTTTTAAAAAAGAGAAAGTTCTGGCTCTTAGGAAATAGACATTAGCATGTTTATAAAGCCCGAGAACTACTCACAATGATTCAATGAATGTGTGTGTGTGTGTGTGTGTGTGTGTAGATTAGTAGATAAATGGGGAGAAAATGGGGCAAAATGTCAACAATTTGTTAACAATTGGTGAATCAGAGTGAAGGTTAGATGGGAGGGTTTTTTATTTCTTGCAATTTTTTGTAAGTATAAAGTTTTATCAAAATGAAAAGTTTTTTAAAAATGCATGACTTTCATGGATCTTGGTCCAATAAGTATTCCTAGAACATACAATTTTTTTTTCATTTAAAGTTATTCAAGTTGAGAAGCACCAATAAATCCCCCACTGTCCCACTAGGTTGAGCATTGGATAGACCAATTTTAGAAACCACAACCGTTTACTGTGCTGCTTGGAGTGTTCCACTGGCTCCTGAACACCGGGTCCCAGGCGCCTAGCCTGGCCAACAGGACCCTCTGCCATCTCTCCCTGGCCAACACCCAGCTGTGGCTACTCCTTACCTTTCACTGAAAAACACTAACTACTCATGACTTCCTAAGATCACGCTATGGGTTCACTCTTACGGATTTGGCCAGGTTATTTACTTTGTGCCGCTCCCTAATTCACACCCTTCTTTCTTTCTTTCTTTCTTTTTTTTTTTTATTTTAGAAGGATTTTTTTTTTATTGCTTAAAGTATTACAAAGGGTATTACATATGTGTCCATTTTATCCCCCCGCCCTAGACAGTCCCCTAGCCTCCCCTATCCCCCAATGTCTTATGTCCACTGGTTATGCTTATATGCATGCATACAAGTCCTTTAGTTGATCTCTTACCCCCCTACCTCCTGCCCCCCAACCCTCCCCGGCCTTCCTGCTGCAGTTTGACAATCTGTTTGAGGCAGCTCTGCCTCTGTATCTATTATTGTTCAAAAGTTTTTATAATGGTCTCTATTATCCATGAATGAGTGAGATCATGTGGTATTTTTCCTTCATTGACTGGCTTATTTCACTTAGCATAATGCTCTCCAGTTCCATCCATGACGTTGCAAATGGTAAGAGTTCCTTCCTTTTTAGAGCAGCATAGTATTCCATAGTATTCCATCGTGTAGATGTACCACAGTTTTCTAATCCATTCATCTACTGATGGGCACTTAGGCTGTTTCCAGATCTTAGCTATGGTGAATTGTGCTGCTATGAACACAGGGGTGCATATATCCTTTCTGATTGGTGTTTCTGGTTTCTTGGGATATATTCCTAGAAGTGGGATCACAGGGTCAAATGGGAGTTCCATTTTCAGTTTTTTAAGGAAACTCCATACTGTCTTCCATAGTGGCTGCACCAGTCTGCATTCCCACCAGCAGTGCACGAGTGTTCCTTTTTCTCCACATGCTCTCCAGCACTTGTCGTTTGTTGATTTGTTGATGATAGCCAGTCTGACAGGTGTGAGATGGTACCTCATTGTTGTTTTGATTTGCATCTCTCGGATGATTAGTGACTTTGAGCATGCTTTCATATGTCTCTTGGCTTTCTGAATGTCCTCTTTTGAAAGGTGTCTATTTAGGTCCTTTGCCCATTTTTTTATTGAATTGTTTATCTTCCTTTTGTTAAGTTGTATGAGTTCCCTATAAATTTTGGAGATTAGGCCCTTATCAGATATGACATTGGCAAATATGTTTTCCCACACAGTGGGTTTTCTCATTGTTTTGTTGATGGTTTCTTTTGCTGTGCAGAAGCTTTTTATTTTGATGTAGTCCCATTTGTTCATTTTTTCTTTAGTTTCAAGTGCCCTAGGAGCTGTATCAGTGAAGAAATTGCTTCGGCATATGTCTGAGATTTTGTTGCCTTTGGATTCTTCTAGAATTTTTATGGTTTCCTGTCGTACATTTAAGTCCTTTATCCATTTTGAGTGTATTTTTGTGTATGGTGTAAGTTGGTGGTCTAGTTTCATTTTATTGCATATATCTGTCCAATTTTCCCAACACCATTTATTGAAGAGACTATTTTGGCTCCATTGTATGTTCTTGCCTCCTTTGTCAAATATTAATTGAGCATATAGGTTCGGGCCGATTTCTGGGCTCTCTATTCTATTCCATTGATCTATATGCCTATTCTTGTGCCAGTACCAGGCAGTTTTGAGAACAGTGGCTTTGTAATACAACTTGATATCTGGTATTGAGATCCCACCTACTTTGGTCTTTTTCAGGATTGCTGCAGCTATTCGGGGTCTTTTTTTATTCCAGATGAATTTTTGGAGAGTTAGTTCTAGATCTCTGAAGTATGCCGTTGGTATTTTAATGGGAAGTGCGTTGAATTTATAGATTGCTTTGGGTAATATGGACATTTTAATGATGTTGATTCTACCAATCCATGAACACGGTATGTTCTTCCATCTGTTTATGTCTTCCTCTATATCTTTTTTCAACGTCCTGTAGTTTTCTGAGTAGAGGTCTTTTACCTCTTTAGTTAAGTTTATTCCTAGGTAGCTTAATTTTTTTGCACACCCTTCTTTCTTTAACTCGGTAACTGTCAATCATTTGTTCCAAGCCAAATCAGAGAGTGCCTCCCCCAGGAAGCCTTCTTGAATCCTCCTAGGCCAAGTGTGTTCACTCTGAGTTACAATAGCCCCCCGAGGGGCCCTCCATCAGAGTCCTTGGTGTCTCCACCAAGTGTGAGCTCTAAAAGGGCAGGGAGGTCTGTCCCCTCTCTGTGCCCTCCACACTTAGCACAGTGACCAGGAACAGAGAGGTGACCTGGGAGCAGAGAAGCTTAGCAGGTGGCTCTATTGGTGGGGACCTACTGTATGTAGGAAGAGCACGTGACTGCTTTGTGATGGAGGAGTTGAAAAGCTCCAAAAGATTTCGCCTTCTACAAACGTCTCTCGCACGCCTTTCCCACAGTGTTTGACATTTCCACCTGTGTGTCCTTTGTTAGAAGTACTGTTCTATCCTTATGTTTGGCGGCATGATAACCTATTAGCATGCATTATTATTGCAGCACAGGCTATTATCATTAACGAGTGCCCCATATACTCCTAGAGTGCTTTACGATTTACAAGTGATGTAAGTTGCTAGAGGGGCTCAACTGTCTTTACGTGTAAATACTTATGCAGCCCAGCTAAGTTCCTGAACATAGTAAGTGCTCAATAAAAGTATGCTGAATGAAAGGAACAAATGTTGCACATTGTATCTCATTAAATGCTCACATATAAACCCCAAAGCCAGAAGAGACCCTCACTTACAAACCCCCTGATGTCACTTCCCTAGAGGGATGAGCTGTTTGGAGTCAGGCAGGAGACGACCCGAGATGGCACACCTGTCTCATGGGCATGCGTGTTCCCTCACAAAGGGGAGCTGGCGAGAATGAACTTTCTGAAGAGGAGGAACAATGATGGATTTCCCTGAGCCCGATGTAGGTGCTAAGATGGCTCCGGAGTCCTGCCGGTTCAGAAGGGGTTAATGGCAGCTTTGAAGCAGGCTAGATAATTAACAGGATTAAATCTCTACCTGTCAATTAAGCCAATATATTTGAGTATAATGCTATTTAATTCCAGACCAGGGACAGTGCAATAAATCAAAGTTTACGGGTGTCTTCAGCAAGCCCTTGATGGATGAAACACTGTAACTCAGAGGTGCATAGAAAATCTCAAATAAGATAACCTCCCATGTGATTAATATAGCTGTCTGCATTGGCATCGGCTCCAGAAGGTTCTAATCCAAACATGTTTAACATCACATACTTTATTGTGACACATGCAGACACCTGAACTAACTAACCAGGCAAATGGTGCTTAATTATACTGACTCATTATGGACCTCAGCAATAAGGCTGGGGCACAGAATTATGTGTTAATTCCCATTGCACACAGTCACCTGCAACAGTGGTTTTCAACCTTTTTTCATCTCCTGGCACAGATAAACTAATTACTAAAATTCTGCAGTACTCCCCAAAATGTATTTTTTGCCCACCTGCCCAAAACAATAGGGATAACTTCGATTCACTCACACCAGATGATTGCATGTTTTTAAAATTCTTGCAGCACACCAGTTGGAAATCGCTGACATACAACATAAGCAGCCCAGTGTCCACAGGGCCTTACAGGGTCTGATGCACAAGGCACAGGGTAGCGGAGCAATCTGCTTCCTCTAAAGCACACTTCCCTCGCTTCTGCTCAGTGGTGCTTGTCTGCAGGCCTCGTTCAGACTGGCGAACAAATGCATATTACTGATCACCAGGGGCCAGGGGCATGTGATCACAAATGTCTCTATGAACATCCCCCCAGTTAAAATACAAAAGAGTTGAGGTGCAAGTGCATCCGCATGACTGGAACTCTGTTGTTTAAGAGGCTGAGTTAAATGCTTATCAACTTTCTGTGTTGATTCCAGAATGCAATTCCAAAAGCGTGGCCTTCTCAACAGGCGTACAGATTGGAGCTATCAGAAGTGGTAGCTCTTGAAACTTGCAGGTACGAAATTCAACTCCCAGTCCTGTTTCCCCGCTGAACTTCTTTCTAGGGGACCTCTCTGTGTCTCCTGGGAGTGTCAACACGTGCACAATTAGTGCAGGTTTTTTCATTAGGACCGTTGCTTGACTCCATCCGTGCTAATGTCACAGTGTAACCATGTGGAGCGGGTCTCAGTCGCCACTTGCTGATTGACTGAAGGATCGATTAAGTGTGCCAAATGTTGTGTAAAGATGGTGTGGGACAGAAACGAAGCATAACAATGGTCTCTGCTCTCAAGGCATACCTCATTTACTTGGGGAGAGCAGCTTAACACATACCAAGGATTGAAGTTATGGTGCCAGCTATACATAAAATAAGAATTCAGTCCGACTGGTGTTGCTCAGTGATTGAGTGTCAACCTACGAACCAGGAGGTCAGGGTTCGATTCCTGATCAGGGCAACATACCCGGGTTTCGGACTCGATCCCCAGTAGGGGGCGAGCAGGAGGCAGCTGATTGATGATTCTCTCTCATCATTGATGTTTCTATCTCTCCTTCTCCCTTCCTCTTCTTCTCTGAAATCAATTATATATATATTAAAGAATTCAGTAAGGACAGAGACCTGTGTGGGCTGGAGGTAGTCAAGAAAGGCTTCCCAAAGAGTTGAGTTTGAGATGAATGTTAAAGAAAAGGAAGGATTTGGACCAGCAGAGAAGATGGAGTAGGATGTTCAAGATGGGAGAAACAACACAAACAGAAGCAGGGATTGATGTGTGGAGTGAGGGCGGCATGTAGAGAGCGACTGAAAGAGCCCAGGTTGCACATTGGTGGATGGAATCAGTGTGATGAAACCACATCTGCAAACACACCCAGAGAAGTCTGAATCTAAACCAGTGGCAGGGGGAGACATTTACCGCAGCTGGATCAAGAGGGAGACATTTACTGTAACTGGATCAAGAAGAGACAGCATGAGAAGAGGCGGGTAAGAGCCTTCATCTAGCAGCTGTGTGCAGACTGGACTGGAGAGGGACAAGGTGAGTCAGAGCAGGCAGATGAGACATTATTGCAAAATCAGTACAGGCACGCACAGCTGACATGGAAGGGACTGCTGTATTGGAGGGGTTACAACATGCAAGCCGGGACGCTGAAAAAGACTGCAGAACCACCGTTCCCACAGGCTCCCTCAGGCCGTGGTCAGTGGCCACTTCCACCTGGAAACCAGGAGCTGAGCAAGGTGACCCCTGGAACATCCAGATTGATGATTGTGTTAATTCTGGCCCCTACCAGGCCTGCCATCTCTCCATACCCAAAAAAATCAACTTAGCCCGGCCGGTGTAGCTCAGCAGTTGAGCATTGAGCCAGGAACCAAGAGGCCATGGGTTTGATTCCCAGTCAGGGCACATGCCCAGGTTTTGGGCTCGGTCCCCTGTTGTAGGGTGTGCAAGAGGCAGCTAATCAATGGTTCTCTCTCATCAATGTTTCTATCTTTCTATCCCTCTCTCTAAAAAAAATCAATAGAATATATATTTTTAAAAGTCAACTTAAAAAGTAATCTGTGTGAAAAGGAATGTGAGGGGGCTGGGAAATCAATTCCTAGATGATTCTACTTTCGTGTGAAGAGATTTGCTTCCTTTTATTTTGGGGACTTAGACTGTTTGCATAGAATTCGCTTGTCCTATTTCTTTGCGTTCGTATTCCTGTCTGCTCTGTGACATGACGATCAGTCGCTACGCTGATGACTATGTGTGTCACGAACACAGAATTTCATCATTTCAGCTGCAGGATGACTCACCACATTCTGGGCTCACAGTTCCTGTGATCGTTTCGGCTCTCAGCTGCTCTTAGAAGAGCCAGGAAGGTCTCTGTTGAAAGTAATTTTTCTGATTAATCTTTAAAAATGTATTTAGTTCCTTTCTCATTTCAACTCATAGATATGGTGCCCATCTAAAGTCACTTGTCACTTTACAACTGTAGCAATTTCAAGTGTTGACAGAAGGCTGTCTCCCGGTTGTCAGTCTTGTAGAAAATAAGATGATATGCATTCATGAACTAAGCATCACGGGTTCCCCGGCTGTGAGTTACCTGACATCTGGCAGAAGCCTAGAAGGTAACTTATTTCAAGGCTCTGGGTGAACCTCTGTCGCTCCCAAAACATTTCTCGATCAGCTGACTCTTCATAATTAAAAATTCTTTCCTTAGTCACCTGGTAAAAGGCAAAAGCTGCCTTTGAGCCTCCTCTCTACCCGATTACCTAGGAAGGTTACAGGGAGTAGGGACGCTGGGGGTGGATGAGAAGGGATACAGGTGGAGCACAGGGAGAGGGACAGGGGGCAGCTGGGGATACAGAAACCAAACCCCCTTTCTGAGAGATTTCCTGGAAGGCAAGAAGACTGCATGAGAGAAATGAATGGCCCACCCATCTCTCTTATGCTCCCCTGCAGTTCGGTGAATGGTTCCCATACAGGGTGATGGATGGCTAACTCCCTCAGGCATCTGTTTCTCTTGAAGACTTTCTCTGGCTTCATGCTAGGACCACAGTCAGCTTACTCCTGGGGAGGCCGGAAGTGCCAAGGAGCTACAGCCCCAGGAGCAACCTCAAGCCAATAAGATAGAATTTGATGGATCGAAGCCTCAGCTTCCTCAGGCCTCGGTGGGACCGTCCTAAAGTCTTGCCCGTGACTGTGTCACTCTTCACTTCCACGTTCGCTGGAAAGCTTTAGCTGTGCTTGATAGATGTGTTCTCAGCGTTACTTCCAGATGCTTGACTGTTGGGCAAGGAAGTCTGACTTCGGGTTGAACTTTCTCATGCTTAACCTTTGGCTAAATTTTAGCCACTAAGAGAAAGGTATTTGTAAAGTTTGAATGAAATTCTGTTTACTCATTTTCAGTAAAGAAGGAATAAAAAAGAAGAATATAAGTTTAAAAATTGAAAATGTTCGTTTTGTGATAAATGATTGATTCCAAAGGGGAAAAAAAACAACGTTTGAGTGTTCCTTGAGTCTCTTGGAGGACCCTCCCCCTCGCCGCCCGGGGGGATGAGTCCAGGTCACCCACAGTGACAGCCCTCTCATCGACATGGCCTTTCTTGGCTTTTTCTCCTCCCATTTCACTCTCCTACTTGCTCACCATGCTTTCTGGGGTCAATTCCTGGATAAACTACTTGTACCCATTTCCTCACTCAAGGTGTGGTTTTGAAGGAACTCAAACCAAGACACCATATCTTCTCAAAACAATAACTCATTCACGTCCCACCGTGCTGCCTGCCACCTTAAATCAATGTCTCACAGTCCCTCCAGAGAAAAGTCTGCTTCACTCACATCCTCCCCCTACTTCTTTCCTGACTCTCATCTGGTCCCATCTCCACACCTTCCATCACAGCCTTGTCCTCCCTGGAGCAGTGTCCTAGCCTCTCTCCCTGCCTAAGTCCTTCAAGACTCCTGGGGCCAGTCCTTGACATTTCTGACAAAGTGGTTTGCCAACACTGTAAATACCTTGCGGGCTCATGTCCTCTACTTTCCCTCATGACCGTCTCTTTGTTTAATGATCTCATTAGATACAAGTCTATGCCAATGATCCTCTCATAAGATACAGAAAGAAAATCCACTCTTGGGTTAACTGATGCCCAATGGCCCCTCTATAACCTCAAATGACAAATGCTAGCAGCAAAGATGCCTGCACAGATATAGCATCATGAAAATGAGAGGGGTCGTGCATTGGGTATGCATGACTTCCAAGGAGGAAGCAGTAATGGGTTCTTATTTTTTATCTTAATGAAAAATGGTAAATTTCACAGTCATCCAGAACAAATAGAATTGTGACTTATGCTTCACAATTCATGTAATTGATTTCCTGGAATTGTGACAGTTCTATCATGCTTTCAACAAATATCTCTTTCTTCCCTCGGAAGTTGGTCATATGGTGGTGGAGTGGGTGGTTCCGGAAGCCCTGATTATTTTTCTTTCTTTGAATCGCAAGGCAATTACTGCCTAAATCATTTATTTGGCACTTAGCTGCAGCCACCTTGCATTTTTAATTCTTTCTTCTACCCACAAAAGCCCAGCTTCCCCAGGCAGGCATCTTGCCTGGTATTTCTCCCAGGGCCTGATAATTGCCAGTTCTCTAAAAATAGAAAATAAGTTTTTCTTGTTATTGATGAGAACATTGACACTTTTCTGAAATATATTATAAAAGTCTCTGCCTTCTGGAGGAGAGAGCTATCTTTGTGAATGCACCATGCACCATTTAAATTCTACACTCAGTTTACATGTTCTGCCTTCTTCCTCAGCATCAGGTCATTAACCAGGCCACCCACCTCAAAAGCCCCTCCCCAGTTCCCGGGTTACGATCTGCTGCAGGCCAGGGATCCAGTATTCCAGATGGGATCCAGCTTGGAGTGTAGAGGCACCAGGCACCTGCCCTTTGCTCAGCAGCTCCTTGCTGGACACGCCCAGTGCTCAGAGACTGCTTCCCCGCACGGCCAGGCTGGTGCTGTCAGCTGCAGAGGCCAACATTCCTGCGTCCACAGGGTCTTGGGCAGGTCTGGGCAGAGCCTGGTCAATGCTAAATGATGCAGAGAAAGGAACTGTTGACACCCTACAGGCCAGCAGGAGAACTGCGTGCACAGCTGTGACTCATGCAACTTCACTCCCAGCCTTGGTTTTCCATGATTCTGGAACTGGGAAATTATAAGGCAACTCACTTCCTCAGAATTCAGAATGACCTATTGATCAATATCAGCTTTGCCTACACAGGACAACCTTCTCCAGCACTCCCCTCTGTTAACTTTGCTTTAACCAATGGCTGGAAAACCACATCTCTTACAGGCGACCTCTTCCAGGCAGCCATCCTGGATTCACCTCAGAAATTCACTGACACCTGTGTCCTAATCAAGGTGTACAGTAGTGTTCATGTTCACATTGTGATGAAAAAAAAAATACAAAATGCATTTTAAAATGTTTACTATCTCTTTCTTTTCTACAAATGGATTGCACTGGCAGCCTGCTGTTGCACACGAAGAAAGAGCCTGTTTAACAGAGCAACTGATCTTGTTTATCACTCAAGATTTGGGAAATTTGAGCTAGACCATTAATGGGCATTGGGCTACTCGGTTTTAATGGAGTGAGTCAACACAACACTTCAAAAGGCATTCCCTCCTGCACCGAATGCACCGTGCACCATTTAAATTCTACACTCAGTTTGCATGTTCTGCCTTTTGTACAAGATTTCCTCCCAGAAAAGCTTGCTCGGTGGAAGAGAACTGAGAGCAGCTCTGGTTCGCCTTCCATGGAAAATCCTGGGGAAGTTCCATCTTTGTGACTATTTTAGGTGTTGCAGATGCCCAATCAGAAACAACCTGAGAAGTCTGTGCTGTCAGTGTCAGTGGAAAGTTTCTGCAATTGAGTGAATCACCCAAAAATTCTCCATGTCAACAATGGCCCCGCCCAGGAGAGCTGAGGAAAACATAGGCAACACTAGCAATCCCTGGGGAAAACTCAGCAGCTCTGGGTAGTCTAAAGGGCATATACATGCACACAGATACTTTGCCAATTCAGTGGTCGGCCAAGATCCACTTGGAGATCCTGTAACTACAAGACTAGCCAATGCGCAATATGGCGCCTCAGTTACACCTTATGTGGACAAAGATGAGGCCAACGTCTTCTCGTTGAGGCTTTACCCACATCCATGTATTTGCCCAACCACCCTGCATAGGTTCCAGGATACCTATTTTTTATCCTTATTTTATAAACAGGTCTCGGAAGATTACAACATTCTGCCTAAGTATTAAGAACCAGCTAGTACGAGTTGGAGCCAGCATAAACCTAGGACTTTTCCACAGAAACTATAGACACATTCAGAGGAAGACCCTATTTGGAAACAGGTTTCTGGTGACACAAATTCTTTTCCAGGAGTGATAATCAAAATATGTAGGGACCCAAACGCCAGGACATCGACCACTCTAAAGGGAGCCAGCAGTGAATCATGTGGACAATCACAGGCTGGTCTAGCTGCCGAATACCTGGCCCCCTCGTCAGTCCACGCGGGAGATTCGGACCTTTCTGAGAGGGTAGAAGAGTGCATAGGTGGTCATTGTCATCAAAAGATTTATTTTACTTCAAATAATATTTTTGATGATAAAGTAATTTAGGTTGATTGTACAAAATTGCAAAATATTTAAAAGTATAAAAGAGAAAATAAAAAATGCATATAATTCACACACACACACACACACACACACACACACACACACACTCCTGCCTTGGGTAAGCTCTTGCCTTTTCCACTTATAAACAGGTTGCTATATCATAAAAAAAATCTCTGGCAATTTTATGTCATTGGCTGCTTAATATTTTATTTTAGGGATGTAATGTAATTGATGTAATCTCCCTCTTAGTGCTAATTTAGAATATTTCCAAGTTTTCATTTATATAAATAATGCTTTGGTAAATATCTTTGTGCCCGAAGCTCTGTTTACATAGAAGTCTATGTCCTTAGGAAAAGTCCTAGAACGGTTCCCGGTAAAGATGATCACAGAACCACTGAACCTCCTTAATGGGGAAAATTCCCCTTCCACTCAATAAGATTTCCACCAATAGTAAGAATTACCATCGTCATTGTTGTGGTTCTAACCTTTGTGTGAGCTCTCACCTGGGACCTGATCACGTGGCATCACATCCCTGCCGGCACCCTCACTGGTTTCCCCTGCCGCTAGGATCCAGTTCAATCCCCTTCATGTGCTGTAGGGGGCCATGCATGAGCTCGCCTTGTCTTACCCTTTCTGCTTCATCTCCTGCTATTCCACCCTTGAACTTCATGCCCTAGCAGTATTACATGACTTGCCATTTCCTGAATATACAGGAAGGTCTACTGGACTTTGTATATGCAATTTCCCCTGCCTCAATCACTTTCTTCACTACCAAGCCCAACTTCACCTCCGCAATCTCTATTAATCTCTCCAGTTAATGCTTTGATGTTATCTTTTTCTAGGAAATATCTGGGAAGCCCAACCACCTCACTGTGCCCCATCCCTAGACTGGGCCACCTGCCCCTCCTAATGCCCACACTGCATTGTGTATCCACCCTACCATTCACCGCACCGTAGTGTAATTGACTGTCTTCCCTACTAGGTACCGAGCTCCTTGAGGGCAGGGACTGTGGCACACTGACTACTGTATCCTCAGTGCCTCTTGTGGTTTGGCATATGGTAGAGAGTTATTGAATGAACAGAACACAACCTGTGTTTAAAGAATTGGTTTGCTGCTCTGATCGAATCAATGTGAAAAGGTACCCAAGAGCTGAGAGATTTTGGATCTTGAGGAGCTGCCATTTTCTTGGAGGATTTTTTTGGACTAGAAAATGACATACCTCAGCAGACATGGCAAAAACTCAAAGCCAAAGCAAGGGTCCGGCCAGTGGGAAACGTGGAGGGAGGCAGTGGTGCACCCATCCCTCGTCACACAGTAAGTTGGACCATGGATCCTCATGGTGCCTTCAAGTCGGAAAGCCCCGCTCTCACAGATGAGCAGGAGTGAATGAGGGATTCCACCTTGAAGAGCCCAGCCACCATATGGAAGTCATACTCCCATCTTGGGTGGGAGCAACAAGAACCGTGTCCAAGGGAGATGGCATCTCAGACCTGTCATACCTGCTTCCCAGGTACAAAAGGAAAATGTCTCCTCATATTTATCCAACACTTGTGAATCAGCCCTCTAACTTGTCCCATCACCTTTTCAGAGGTTTCCAGCATTTTCTAGAATCTTCGGAGGAGATGGGCTTGGGGCGACTCCTCCCCCCACTACCTTCCCATGTTCTTCTAACCTCGAGCTGACGTGTCATACAAATGCCTCATGGCTGGCCAGCTTCCAAGCTATCAGACAGCTGTATAGTGCAGGGGAAGAATACAAACTTGGACATCAAATGACCTGAATTCTGGTCCAAGCTTTGTAATTGATTTGATTGTGTCTATTTCTTTATGTGTCTGTTTGCTCACCTGGAGATGGAGTGTTTTGAGGTTACTTCTGAGATCCCTTTCTACACTCAGATTTTCCTAATTTGACTCCTCCATAACCCTGTGCTTGGCACTGTTGGGACTGGTTAAATATGAAACATGATTTCAGTCCCTGAAATGGTCCGTGCGTTCTCCCGTTGGTGTGCCTGCCAAATACAGGGTTACTTCCACTGCTGGGGATGAAGAAAAGGCTCAGAGCTGGCTGAGACTTGAGCCTGTCATTGAAGTAAACTACTTACTAGTAGCAAAGGGCCCTGGCCAGGAAGAGCCTCTGCTGTGAGCTGCAGACAGATGTCATCTTTGTTGTGAAATGTGCCTTTCCACCAGAGTCCTGGAGGACCTTTAGGAGGGATGGGGTAGGACAGGGCATATTCATTTCCAAGCTACACGCTAACACCAGACTGGCTGTAATTCCTTGTTCGGAGACTATGCCTCTTAGTGCTTTTCTCTAAGCACTAACTAGTATCACTGTTAACAACACTTTTTAGAAACCACATTAGCTCAGAGTAGGTATGGCATGCCTACATTTCCCAAATGTATTGCTGTTAGTCCATGAATATGGAGTCAATCTTTGATCCTTCAACCGGGAAGAGAGAGGGACAGGGGACTAAAACAAGTCAGGCACAGAGCCAGGATTAGATGGCATAGCCTTGTGTGACTTGTCCCTCCCCACCCTCTCCCCATCTTGGCCTCCAGTTATCCAGATGAGTCATCAGCTGCTCCCCTGTCTGCCAGGTTAGCTGTCCGATGAACCATGGGCCTTAACGGCTAAGGAATTTTCCAGCAGTTCACTGTGTCCACCTTTTACATGAGATCATGCCTCCCCTCCTGTGTCCACCTTTAGACGTCCAAAGGGAAAGGAGAAAGGAGAGCACATAGAAATAGAGGGAAAGAAAAGCCAGGGGGGAAAGGGGGCAGGAAGGGTGTCCTGGAATTGCCTATCTGTCTGGCCCTGTGTTGGTTCTCGGGCTTCAAGTCTCCATGTGCACGGGGTTGCGGGGAGCCGTGGCAGGATTATCTGCAGATCATGCCATGTGGGTTCATTTCTTAGCTGCATTTCTCATACGCTATTAAAATGAATGTGGACTTGACCTTAAATAACAGGGAACTATCACAGGTTCTTCGTCAAAGGGAGTACTGGAACACAGCAGCTTACATTTTGTATCTGCCAGAATCGTGGCAGGAAACAAATGGCATATTCCAAAGGGGTGTTTGAAGTAAGTTAATTAAAAAGACTGTGCACGATGGTGTGGGTGGAAGACGGGGAAGCCAGCAAATGGTTCCCGCAACCTGGACCGAGCACCAGCCCCAGGAGACAGACGGCTGCTTGCGGTGAGCGGTGGCCTTTGGTAGAGGAACACAGTGTGGCTGGAATGGGGGAAACTGGGAAATAACCCCGACCTCTCTTTCCTCTCCCCCTCCAGTCTCCTGTGAGAGCCTCCCATTAGCTGAACCCAATGTGACACCCAGTGAGTGCGCAAAAGAGCCCATGGATGCTGTCCATTCAAGCCAGCTTCCCAGGGTCAGAGCACCGGGGAAGGGGAAGGTGGGGTGCTGGGTCAAAGAGAAAAGGCCTTGGCCAGTGTTGCTAGGTGGTTAGAGCATCGCCCCGTGCACCGAAGGGTCTCAGGTTCAATTTCTAGTCAGTGCACAAACCCAGGTTGCAGGTTCGACCTCTGGTTGGGAAGCATGCTTGAGGCAACTGAATGATGTTTCTCTCTCTTTCTCTCTCTCTCTCTCTCTCTCTCTCTCTCTCTCTCTCTCTCTCTCTCTCCCTTTTCCTCCCCCTTCCTCTTTAGAATCAATGAAAAATATATATCCTCAAGTGAGGAGTAAAGAGAGAAGAAGATCTAGTCTACATGGTACAGCCTTATGATATCCATATAAATAGATATCTAGATGTACTAGTAGATAGACATAGAGATAAATATAGAGATCTATTTTTTAATCTCATTTGAACCTCACAATAATCCTGCAGGGTTTGCAAGTTTTTCAAATGAGAAACTTGGGCTCCCAGAGATCAAATCATCGACCCAACTAAAGAGGTGGCACAGTGAGGACATCAATGCAGGACAGTGACCTTTACAGAAGCCACTCTCTGTCTCTGTCCCTTTTCATAGTCTACCTCCCTCTGCCTCACTTACCCAGGGCTAACCTGTCCTGCAAGTCTAGTTCGAACCTGTTTGAATGAAGTCACTCCATTGATCCCATCCCTTCTGACTGCCCAGAGAGCCTGGTGTTCAATAGACACAGCGTAGCAACTATTCATTTATTGACTTTGTATTGTTCTGGGAGGTTGGTCCTTGAGCTCCAGAGTCTGTTTTTTTAAGACAAGATCAATAGAACATTCCTTTGGATATCAACATCTGACAGCACTTGGCAAATTCTACTACTCAGCAGATGGTCAGGAAATACATCCCAATTTAAATCAGCAACGTGGGAAGGCAGTGAGAGTACGTGTGTGCATGTGAGTGAACAGACAGGTGTCAGGTAGGGCTCGATGCAGGAAACAGAGCAAGTCTAGCGGAAAGGGATCCCATATAGGGAACCAGGCACTCCCAAAATCCTTGGGCAGGCAGAAGCCAGGGGGCCACCTGTACATACTGGTGTCAAGCTCACATTACTATAGCGGCGATTCAGGAAGCTGCTATTGCTAATGACACCTCACCCCTCTCACAGATGGACGTGGAGGTAGATGTCAGGGCCAGCCTAACAGGTTGAACCGGGCTGAGGTAGGGAGGTGGGAATTGAGAAAAGAAAGAAAGACAGGAGAGCGGGATCGGGAGACTGCAGCTCAATCGAGGAACTGTAGCAAGTTTATTAACCACGCAGTGCCTTTTATACACAAGACACTGAATGGGAGGTCTGTCAAGAGGAATGTATTCTTTGTTCCTCTTAATCTCTAAGGGAGAGACAGAGCAGAAGGACAAATTCTCGGTACAGCAAATCTCAGTAAATAGTTACAGACTTCTTGGTAAGCCATGAAAGGCTGTTGTCATTCTACAAAGGTTGCTCTCATTCTTCTGATAACCGCCATCCAAACAAGTCTGGGAAAACTGTGTGGGTAAGGGTCCCAGCCTTGCTAGCCCCTTCAGGTGCAAGGCCCGTGTCAGCTTACACCCGGTCTCCAACAGGTGGAGTTCAGCCACCATGGACATTCACCTTAACTGACCTCCTTCCAAAGCCGCAGTGCGGGCAGATGACCTCTGCCCCTCTCCACTATTCATCCCAGTCCAGCTCATGGCACCAGTGCCCCCCAGTGCACACAGGCCCCAGCTCTGGGGAAGAATGGGAAGGTAGTTGCTGGCCTCTCCTTTCTCGCAGTATTGAAGGGAGCTCAGAAAGGGCTGGCAGTGAATTCTGAGTGTCAGCGGCGCATGTGCAGCGCCTGGCTGTCAGTGTGCAGACCTGCAGCGTCCGTGTGCTGCCCTCGTCCAGAAATCAAGGCGGTGTGGTCCTGGCGAGACCCCTGCCGGCTCGGCGAGGTGAGCGCCTTTGAGGAATTTTAGATGGAGCGTCTTGCCCTAACCCAGTGATGGCGAACCTTTTGAGCTCGGCGTGTCAGCATTTTGAAAAACCCTAACTTAACTCTAGTGCCGTGTCACATATAGAAATTTTTTGATATTTGCAACCATAGTAAAACAAAGATTTATAGTTTTGATATTTATTTTATATATTTAAATGCCATTTAACAGAGAAAAATCAACCAAAAAAATGAGTTCGCGTGTCACCTCTGACACACATGTCATAGGTTCGCCATCACTGCCCTAACCGGTTTGGCTCAGTGGATGGAGCGTCGGCCTGCGGACTGAAAGGTCCCAGGTTTGATTCCGGTCAAGGGCATGTACCTTGGTTGTGGGCATGTTCCCAGTAGGGGTTGTGCAGGAGGCGGCTGATCGATGTTTCTCTCTCATCGATGTTTCTAACTCTCTATCCCTCTCCCTTCCTCTCTGTAAAAAAAAATCAATAAAATATATTTTAAAAAATAGATGGAACATCTTTATTCCAATCGGTGAAATTTGATGGAGTCTTCAAGGTCAGCCTTGGAAGGAAGCAATGCCAAAGAAAGACAACCTGTGACAGGAAGGCAACCGGCCTTACCTGGGAGCCTGCAGGGGTGCAGTGGGGTGGGGCCAGCTTACCAGAGACTTTAGGTGTATTTGCCTGTGTCTTTGAGCACCAGCTGCTCACTAAAAGTCCAATCTCCCATCCTCTGCCACCACCCACCAGCCCACTTCCCCCCTTCCTCTCCCCCCTAGTCCCCCCCCCCCCCCCCCCATACACACACACATATCCTGGCTACCATCCTGAGCCTTTCTGGGTCAACAGGTCCCCCTAGTGGTATAGCAAAAACCTCGTTTGTCTGTAGCATAGCCCCAGATTCTCTCCTTTTGAACTCCACCTTTACACGTGGGGGAGACACAATGCTAAACTGAGATGGTGAGCAAGTCGGAGCTGGAACTAGTGATGCTTAGCTCCGAGCAACTGGGGAGCCCCCTCCCCTCCTCCCAAGGTACCAGGCTGCGGCTAGGTGGTCCTGACCTGGACAGGGTCCCCAAAGGGGGCTGTCCTGCTGCCTCAGGCACATCTGGGGACATTTTTTATTGTCAACTTGGGAGTGGGGGCTGCTGGCACATAGTGGGAGGAGGCCTAGGCTGCGGCTCAGGCATCCCACAGTGCACAGGGAGAAAGGAAGCATCCGGGCAAAAATGTCACCAGTGCCTCCGTTGACAAGTTCTGCCTCAGAAGTGGACAGTCCCCTCCCCACCCGTGATGCTCCTCAGCGTGTCCCAGGCTCAAACCTCCTGAATGTCTCCCAGTCCTCCTCAGACCCAAGTCCCTGAGAGACGCGAAAAGAAAAGAATAAAGGCCCACAAGCCCCACGCCCATTAGGACGGCTATTGTCACAAAAGGGAGAGGGTAAGCTTTGGTGAGAAGGCGGAGAAATGCAAACCCTCGGATCTTGCGGGTGGGGATACAAAATGGTGTAGACGCTGTGAGAAACAGTATGGAGGTTCCTCAAAAGTTAAACATAGACTTTCCTCCATGTCAGCGGTTCTCAACCTGTCGGTCGCGACCCCTTTGGGGGTCGAACGACCCTTTCACGGGGGTCGCCTAAGACCATCGGAAAACACATATATAATTACATATGGTTTTTGTGATTAATCACTATGCTTTAATTATGTTCAATTTGTAACAATGAAAATACATCCTACATATCAGATATTTACATGACGATTTGTAACAGTAGCAAAATTACAGTTATGAAGTAGCAACGAAAATAATTTTATGATTGGGGGTCACCACAACATGAGGAACTGTGTTAAAGGGTCGAGGCATTAGGAAGGTTGATAACCACTGCTCCATCCATGTGATCAGAAATCAGCTGACGCCCCAAAGGGCTGAAAGCAGGGGCTCCAATCGACCCGTGTGCACCACTGCAGATGGAAGTGATCCTCACGACGGTCTGAGGCGGGAGCACCCAGATGCCCATCGGGGGAGGATGGGGAACCTGTGTGTGGGGAGCACACACCGTGGGCTGCTACTCAGCGGCAGGAGGGAGGAGGTTCTCATATACACGACAACACGGGGGGAGGGGAAGGGAGAGGGGGGCTGGAAACAGTATGCCAAGTGAAGAAGCCGACACAAAGGACAGATTCTGTGATTCCACTCACATGAGGCGCCTGGAGCAAACTCACAAGCACAGAGGGTGCATGGGGGTGGCCAGGGCCTGGGGGGTGGAGGGACGGGAGTTGTGGTTTGATGGGTACAGTGTGTGTTTAGGAAGAATCGTCCTGGAAATGGACAGCGAGGCGCACACAACGTGGTGAAGGTACCGAATGCCCCTGGATTGTGCACTTGAAAACGGTTAAAATGGGAAACTTCATGCTATGGGCACTTCACCACAATAAACCCCCAAACCTGGGTTCTCGGCTCTTTCACGCCAAACGGCAGCCAAGGTCAGCAGGGCCCCTCGCTGGCCAAGACCCATGAAGGCCCAAGGCTGTGTGTGCCAGGGAGTGTGCCAGGGAGTGTGCCAGGGCTCAGGGCCCGCCGCACGCGCCTTTCATCACCGGGCTCACACTGGACACCGGGGGACCACGGGCCACGGCAGTAGCGTGGCTGCCTCCTCAGCTCCCCCACAGGCCGTGCTTAAGGTCTGAAACGAAACGAACCGAACCGAACCGGACGGGAGCCCTCGGCAGCCAGTCTGGCTGCAAGGGCAGAATCAGCAGGACTGTCTTGCTGCTGGAAAGCAGATACGAGAAAGGGGCTGGGGTTTGTGGGAGGATGAGGACTGTGCCAGGTCCTCTGGCTGGCTGTCCCCCATTCGCTGCTGCGCCGACGGGGTGCCAGCTCTGCTCAAGTTCAGACAAAGCTGCTTCCTTGCCTCGCTGTGCACCGCGCTGTCGTCTGTGCGTGAGTGTGCCGGCGCGCATGTTGGTTTATTTCCCACTTCCCTCCAACCTAGTCATCCCAGGCTTGAGAACACAGAGGTGACGAGTCCGCGGTTGTTTGTTTAATTCCAATGACAAACCAGTGTCAGGCTGCAGGGGCCACTGTTCTAGGTCGCAGAGGGCACCCTGGCCTCGGCTGGCCAGCTGGCACGGGGACCTGGGTGGAGGAATAGGGATGGCTCCGGGAAGCCGCCCACACCAGCGTGCCCATGGCCTCCAGGAGGCACGGGCTTTGTAAAAGCGGTGAGTGGTGCTGAGGCCATCGGTAACCGGCCTATGGCACCCGCTGGCTTCCACCCAGAGGAGGCTGCAGGCCCAGAAATCCCCCATTGGTGATATTGGCCTCGTTCCATGGACTGAATCTTCAAGCAGTGGGATTTCACAAATCTGCTTGGTGTCTGCTGTGTATACTCCAAGCTTTCCCCAGTAACCCCTTAGGCCCTAACCCTTTAATACAGTTCCTCATGTGGTGACCCCCAACCATAAAATTATTTTCGTTGCTACTTCAAAACTGTAATTTTGCTGCTGTTATGAATTGTAATGTAAATATCTGATATGCTATATGTGTTTTCCAATGGTCACGACCCACAGGTTGAGAACTGCTGCCTTAGGGTCCCCCCTGAGAGGAGTCGGTAGCCAGCAAAAGTGGCTCCTCAGCTGTCAGCACTGGAGATGGCTGTGCGAGCAGACAAGCCCCTGCAGAACCCACCGGCTGTCGGGCCACCCTCCTGGTGGAGGCCTCACCCCCGGGGTGAGAATTACTGCAGCAGTCTCCTTGGGCAACCAAGAAAAAGCACTTGCACCGAGGAGCTGAGTATATGGGTCAGAAAAGCCAGTGGATTTCCTAAAGCCTGGATGGGGGTACAGTCATACCAGGCCACACTCTGGGGTCTAGAAACGCCCCGTCCATGCCTGCTTGTGCAGGGTTTATGGCACATATACCTCCCCCTCTGGAATTCAGTGTAGTCATTCCCATCTCTGTTTCTGTGCATGTCATTCTCCATGAATAGGATGCCTCCCATCGCCACCTCTTTATTAAATTCCTCCAGCTTCTACCCATCTTTATGCATCCTGTTATTTTAAAAAGTCAAGTTAAAGCAAGCCATCCTAGACACTTTTCTTCTGGAGCCTTTTATTCGCAACTCCAAACTCTGACACTAGGTGGCGCTGACACACTGCGCGTTGCTGGGTCCCACAGAGAAGTTACCTACCATGTGTCAGGCATGACCGCACTTAATCCTACAATGATCTTAAGTATTGCCACCCCCATTTTTGCAGACGAGGAACCTGAAATTCAGAGGGGCCTAAGTAACCGGCCCAAGATCACACCACTCATTAGAAGCAGCATCTGGGAGCTTCTAGAAAGTTCTAATTGCATTCGACCTACAGGCTCCAGAGTCTGGGCGTGGTTGGCCTCTGCCTGTCATCCGGCAATGCACAAAGCCCTTCCACATATGGACTCTCTCCTGGGCCTCACAACAGTCCTGAAACTGGGTTTATTGTTCCCATTTTATCACTGAGAAAACTTGAGCCCGAGAGACCAAAAGCGGTTCACCACCCCCGCTGCCCACATGGAGCCAATGGGAAATGAACAGCTTAGCCAGGATTTGAACCCAGGCCTTTTAATTCTTAATTCCAAAAACCTACCCCCTCAATCTTTTTTTCCTTTTAACAAATCAGGGCCAACTGATAAAAAATAAGATCAACCCAGGGAGTTTTTAAAAAGCTAATATTTTTGAAGATTGTTCTGTGATTAGTTCCTTCCTGGGTTGTTTATGGGGATTTGGTGGTACTGTGTTTTTGTGTTGTTGTTTTGTTTGTTTGTTTTGCATTAAGATGTCATTTTTTATTAAATGATTCTGATTATGGATGGTAGAGTAACATTTTTTTTTTTATTATTTAAGGCCTAGTTGGCAAGATTTTAAAAAATGACAACCCCATGTTAGCCCCCAAAAATTATACTATTAGGGACTTCTCTGGTGTTTGACATCTGGAACTAGTGGCCCACAGTCCACAGTTTTCACAGACCACACAGGTGAATGAAACAGGTGGGAGCCTGAGGACGCTGGCCTCCCTGCCCAGTCCCCGTTCTCCGACTGTCCCTGCCTCAGTGCAGGTCAGGGCTGCTGGCTCTTTGCTGCGGAATCTGTAGCAGCTCCTCCCACACGGCCTCCTGCTGCTGATCTTGCTCTCACTGGTGCCTCCCATGGGCCAGTGGCGAGGAGAGAGACTCCGCTCAGGGCAAGCGGGTGAGAGATTCCTCCCGGGGCTGCTGCAGAGACGACCTTGCTCTATTTCTCGAGCAGCTTCGCTATCTAAATGCAAACTGGATTCGATGCTGTACCACTTAGAGGAGGGATTGCAAATGTGTGCTCGCACAGCTCTGCCACAAACCTTTCCCTGTCTCTTCTTTGCCGACAGATTGAAATGCAAAGCCCTAAACATGGCCCTGACCGGCATGCTAAGTGGTTAGAGCATCATACTGAGCACTGAAGGGTTGTGGGTTTGATTCCCGATCAAGGGTGGGTATCTGGGTTGCACGTTGGATCCCCAGGCCTGGTCGGGGCGCATGCAGAAAGCAACCGATTGATGTTTCTTTCTCACATCGATGTTTCTCTCTGTCTCTGTCTCTCTCTGTCTCTCCCCCCTCACTGCCTCCTTTCCACTATCTCTAAAATCAATGGGAAAATATCCTTGGGTGAGGATTAACCAAAAAAATAAATGAAAAAACCCTAAATTTGGATGGGTCTCAGGCACAGTCTGGGCCACTTCCCTTTCCCGTGCATTCTGACCACCCACCACGATTCCCCCGCCCTCACGGAAGCTGGTCCGTCCTCCGGGACCCTGCACTCTGTCCCCCCCTCCCCTTCACTGTCTGCTCACGCTCTTATTCTGACTGGGAGGATGGATGGAGCCGCAGCTCAATTCCCAGTTTTCCAAGGAACTCTGCCCTACTTGCCAGCACTTAGCATCCCCCCATGGTGGTACTCGCTATCCAAATTGTTCCCTCTTTTTTTATGGCTAAAGATACACCAAGTTACCCCCAAGCAGATGTCAGCATTGCCAGGGCCCTTGCTAACAGCTGCACGAGAGGATGTTTGTCACTGGGAGAGACTTGATTTGCTTTATGTCTGATATAGAAGGTGGATGTTGTGTGGGTTTCAGAACTCCCAGCAATCCTCTGTGGCCCTTGAAAGGGGTGACACGTGCGGGGCTAAGCGTGGGACATGTTGGGAGCACTGCGAGGCCCTGGCTGAAGAATGAGTCCCTCCCGCCCAGCTGTGAATCCTGTGTGAACGCTTGGTCTGAAGACTTCACCTGTGTCCTTTTATGCAATGGCTCCCCCTCCCCCAGAGGGCAGTGTTGGCGAGATGTGAGTGAGCCTAGAGTCGCACAGTGACTGAAGACCAGGACCACTAACCTGTGCAGCCAGACTCGGCGCCTCAGGTGAGCTTGGGCCCCTACAGCCAGGTCATGCATGCTGTGCCTGCTGATCACGGCTACCAAGCTCTGCTCTTCGGTATAAACCTTCTGTGACCGTCCCTCCGTTTCCCCCGGGGCCCAGGCTGCGGCAGCTGACCCGCTTCAGTCGCACCTGCGGTGGGAGCGCACCCGGCCTATAACTGCCTCTGCTCCTGCAGCCGCCCCTGCTGACGCTGGCCCACCTGCCTGCTGGAGGGCCACCCAGTGGGCCCTGTCCTCTCTCAGCAGAAGGGAGAATGGACCGAAAAGTGCTCCGTCCCCCAGGACTAGCCCTGATTTGGGAATCTAACAGGATGCAGTACAATATGCCTTTCTGGGAACCTCAGAAGCCGGTCCCATGTTGTCACTGTTTCCTATGGGAAAGCATGAGCCAGGGCCGGGGTGGGGAGCAGCCAGAGACACCAGCTCAGTCCCCCTGAAAGGGCCTCCTAACTCCACACACCACCTGAGCCGACTGTGTCTCCTCTTAGACAAGCTCTGTGCTCAGATGCGCCTTCCTCCCTCCCTTCTTCCTTTCCTCCCTCCCTCTTTCCTCCCTTCCTTCTTCCTTCCTTCCTCTTCCTTCCTTCTTCCTTCCTCCCTCCCTCCTTCCTTCCCTCATTCCTTCCTTCCTTCCTTCCTTCCTCCCTCCCTCCCTTCCCTCCCTCCACCTTTCTTTCTTTCTCTTTCTCTCTCTCTCTCTCTCTCTCTTCTTTCTGTTAATTTATAGAGAATGGAAGGGAGAGGGAGAGACAGAGAAAAGCATCAATGTGATAGAGACACATCGATTGGTTGTCTCCTGCATGCACCCCGGGGGTGGGGGCAGGGAACTGCAAAATGTATGGGTCTGTATCGAACCAGCAGCATTCCTACTGCCAAGAGAACTTTCTAATTTTAAGTTGTAACACTTTGACATCTAGTTATTCAAAACTCTTTAAGCCCTAGAAAACCTTAAAACTGTGAATGAAGTAATTATTTTACGTTTCAACGATCAAAACAGTATATTTTAATGAATCTCTGAAAGCATCACTAAGAAGGTGAAAATGGAAAAATGTAGTTAGCATTGGATCCACTTTAAAAAAAAAAAGTTTTTAATGATTTTCTAGAGAGAGAGGAAGGGAAAGGGAGAGAGAGACATATCAATGAGAGAGTGAAATATGGATTGGCTGCCTCCTGCACGCTTCCTACCGGGGATCGAGCCCACAACACGGGCATGTGCCCTGACCAGGGACTGAACCAGTGACCTCTTGGGGCACAGGACGATGCTCAACCAACTGAGCCACACCGGCCAGGGCTGCATCCACTTGTGAAGAGCGGTGTCTGTTCCTGGCTGTGCGGTCCTTACTTACCGGGCACCATCGGCCGTGTGCAGTGTGAAGGGCCCATGGGAGATGGTGTGCAGGCACGTGTCAAGCCTGGATCTGCAGACTCGGCCTGCGTCACGGACTCTCCGCCACCGTTATCTACTAGGACCAGTAGAGAAGCCTACATCGACCTCCCTGATCACATCGACTCCCTTCCGTTTTAATGTCAGAAACGAGCAGCCCGTGTCGTTAGATCACTTCCAAGAGTAAGTACTATGCAGCCAATAACCAGAAAAGCCGGCAAAATTAACCTCCTTTTAGGAAGCATAACGTACCAAGATAACCAGGGCCCAGGCACCACCCAAAAGCCACAAGATCCTGGTTGCATGTTGGCCACGCCCCTCCTGACCTGTCCTCCCTAAGAATGCAGTTGGACCCAAAGGCTCCCCACCAGCCTGCACCACTTTGCCAAACGCTTCCCTCCGTGGAAAAGAAACGCCCTGCCACCTGCTTTGTGGCAAATCAAAGAGTGTTGTCCGTGGCATCGTATTGTCTACCGAGGCCGTGGCGCCACGTTGTACCCAGACACCACTGGGCACGTTACCCGCACAAATGCAGGATTCTTCTTATAAATAACCCTGAGCTCACCTTGTGTGAGGGTTCGCCGGTCCCCGGGGCCGTGTGTTACCTCGGAAGGGGGTGATTACATGTCCTCCACCTTCCACAGGGCCCGCACTGCGCCTTGTGCCAAGCGGGTGCGGAATCGACGCTGCATGAAGTGGTGGGTGGGCTTTGTCAGCAGCCAGAGAGCTCCATGGGGGACACCCTAGGAGCGTTCCCTGTGGGGTGAGAGGTTGGATGGACAGCAAGCATTGCTGGTGCCCTGGCCCCGACTCAGCCTTCCAGCTAACCACGCTGGAGGGAGTTCGAAGGGGATCAGGGTAGATTCTTCTCGGTAAAACAATGAAGTGATTTGAATTCCTACCCTTGGCCGTTCCAGAAATGTCAGTGACTCCCAGAGCACGTGACCCAGGAAGGGCCTGGTGCCAGCGCAGCCGAGACAGGTCGCTGGGTTGTGGCTCAGCCAGGGTGAGTGCAGAGCCGCTTCGGCAGGCGCACATAGGTAGTGACTGCAGTGTACCTGGAGGTGCCGTGCAGGCACCAAAAATGTGTTTCTCTGTTTTGATCGGCCGCTGAAAACCACTGCTCATCACCCAGAAGAGAAATAATGCCTTCATGGCTCACAGCTTACAAAACAGTTTCCCAATATGCTGTCTCCTCAGATCCCTCTAACAACCAGGTGAGGTGGATGCTATTAGAAAAGGAAGACTTAGAAAGGTCACAACCTGCCCCAGCTGGGTGGGAACATTGTGTCTCAAACCAGGATTTCTAAACCCAAAGGCAGTTCTTGCACCTGGGCCAGGCCTTTAGCTCGCCTGACCCTCAGAAGCTTACTTAGAGGGGCCCACAGGACAATGTGGGTGAGGACCCAACTGGACGAAATATTATCTCGCTTATTAGTCATTTCAGTGCAGCGTGGGGTTGCTTCGTAACCTTTGTTGCATTTCGGGGCAGAATGGCACATTTTCATAGTTTCTTGGGGGAGGTTTCAATGCTTTTGTTCTCACCGTTTATTCCTCATCCATGATTCCCAGCCCGCCTTATTTGTTGTTGGAATAAACAAAACTGTCCAAGCACAACGATGTGTAAGACCTACCTGGGCTCTGCTAGGTACAGAGAATCTCTTGCTCCTCTCCGTTCACTCACCTGGGGCATTCTGGGATGTGAGTCCCCAAGCCATGCTGGCCTCGGCCTCCCCTCCCTCTCCCAGGCTCAGGGTAGGGGGTCCCCGGGCCAAGGCACCACGGTACACAGAGCCTCTGCTCAGAATCCCTCCTCAGGGATAGTTGGGGATCAGCCCTCTGACAGCGCGTGTGACTAACAGCAAATGTCAAATGCCCCAGGGGATGTGCTGCTAAAAAAGGAAAACATCCATCCCCTTTAGGAACTTCGGCTGTAGACCAAGGCAGTCTCTTTTATCCCAGGCTAGACTTTCCTCGCTTTTCCCTCTCTCTGCTTCTACCTCCATCCTATTGCATGTGTGTTGCACACACACACACACACACTTAGTTCTGAGGTCCAGTCCTCTCATGGCAAAAGGGTTTGAAATGAAAAAAGATAGAGGAGGGAGGGTAGAGAAAGAGAAACAGCCAGCTCGATCACCCAGCCTCCAAATCTCGGGGGGGGGGGGGGGGGGGGGGGATTGGCTGATGTTAGGGCAGCCTGGAGACCGCCTAGTCATTGAATGAAACACAGAGAAGAGAGAGAGACGAATTTGCTATTCTAAAGAGCCACAGTCAGTGAATGCAAATGCGCCCTATTGGAGAAAACCAAATTAAAGGAACTGTTGGGAATTCTCTGCATAGTTAAGCGGAACAGTCCCCCTTCCGCCCCCGCCTCCTTTAAGGCCATGTTTACCGTTCGGAAATCACATACCCTTAAGCACAGAAACCTAGAAATGCATCGTTCGCAGGAAGTGTGTGTTCCATTAGCCCAGCCCTGTCCTTCAAAGGAAGAATCACAAAATCCATCACTGCCCTGCCCGCATCTGCCCGCTGCAGCTGCAGAGAGAGGCTGGGCTCCAGGGCTCCCGGGTGACTTGGCTTCAAGGTGACAGGTGTCGGGGTGGATCAGAGCCCTGGCCTTCCGCTAGGCCACAGCCACACTCCCACGTGAAGTGACTGTAGACTAGGGCAGCGTCTTTTAATGCCAGAGCCAGGGACCAGGCAAGTGAGCGGGATGTGGAGAGCCCAGCCCCCAATCCTGAATTTTGCCACCGGGTCAATACCAATGGTTGATTCAAGATGTATTTTCATTTTTCAAAAGGATATTTTTATTGATTTCAGAGAGGGAGAGAGAGAGAGAGAGAAATTATCAATGATGAGAGAGAATCATCGATTGGCTGCCTCCTGCATGCCCCACACTGGGAATGGAGCCCGAAACCCCGGCATGCGGACCAGGAATCGGACCATGTCCTTCTGGTTCATGGGTTGACGCCCAACCACTGAGCCACACCGGCTGGGCAAGATGTATCTTCTTTCCTTGAATTGCTAAGGGAACTTTCTTCTGATTCTTCTGTCTTCATCTGCAGCCCGCGTTGGTTTTGGGTTATAGAGGTGCCCTGGCCCAGCCCAGGCTGAAAGGCGGAGGGGAGGCTGTGAGGATTCTGAGATCTCATGAGGGAAAACAAACGTGCAGACCCTGAGCGGGCTGGGTGTATCTGTGTCTCTCAGGGTCTCTGTCTCTGGGTCTGTCGCTCCTCTTGTGGGGGCTTCCCGTCTCGCTTTATCCACATTCTGTTCCCCACAGTCCCCGGAGGACTTCCTCCAAGGGGACAACCAGCAGTCTGACCCCACCTCCTAATCTCACGGCCTGATTTCTAGAAAATGAAAACTTGTGAACAAAAAGAAGACACCCCCTGCCTGTATGAACTTATAGAGAAAAGGACCCTATCCAAATAGGCACACAGCTTCATAAACGACTGACGATGCAGTAGGCAAAGATGTAGACTGCTGTGGTGGGGGAGGACGGTCGGGGAGTGCTACAGACTGAAGGGGTGTGTCCCCAGCATTCACATGTCGATACCTAACCCCCAATGTGATGATGGTATTAGGAGGGGGGCCTCTGGGAGGAGACTGGGTCATGAGGGGGGAGCCTTCATGAATGGGATGAGTGCCCTGATAAAGGAGACCCCAGGGGGTGCCCTCACCCCTTCCACCAGATGAGGACACAGCGAGAAGACAGCCATCCAGGAGCCAAGAAGCCAGCCCTCAACAGAGACCGCGTCTGCCAGCGTCTTGAACTTGGGTTTCCCAGCCTCCAGACCTATGAGAAGTGCATTTCTGTTGGTTCAAAACCACCCAGTCTGCATTCTGTATTAGCGGCCGGAATGGACTGAAAGGGGCGGGGGGTGTCGGGAAGTGCTGTTCGGGAGGAGTGAGGTTTAAGCCGAAGCCTGAATAAGCAGCAGGAATGAGCCATTCAAACGGAAGAGGAAGGAGACTCCAGGCCAGGGAACCCCCGTGAACGAGGCCCCAGGGCCCAGGAGAGCTGAGCTGCTTGGAGAACGTAGATGCCCCTGTGGCCGGTGGTGAATGAGGGAGAACTGGGCTGAGCTAGAGTGGCCTCAGGGCTCACACCAGGGCAGTCTCAGTGCCAGGTGACGGGATTTTACTGGAAGTGCGGTGGGGAACAAGGAAAGAGTTGTCAGCAGATGAATCCTCTTTGTGATTGTTTTAAAAGATCAACCTGGGGACACGTGAACTGATAGCAGTGGAAGGGGCTGGGCAGTCAGGAGCCCATGGGAGGGTCTGGAGGGGGCGCTATGCAGCTTCTTAGCTCGAGGTTACGGCAGCTGAGAGGAAAAGGACTGAAGGTGAATTTGGGAGGCAGAAATGACAGGTGTTGGGGGTGTGTTTTTTATGTGTGTGTGTTGGGGGGGAAGTGGGGGGGTGAGGTAAGGGTAGAAGCAAGAATGCACCCAGATTCCTGGTCTGAGCAACAGGGTGCGTGCAGGTGCTGGTACAGAGACCGGAGGCCTGGAGGGAGCAGGAGCCGATGGGCCAAAGAAGAAATGGCTGCCTCAGACACGTGAAGTGTCAGCTGCCTCTGAGGTGTGACGTGGAGTTGAAGAGTAGGGACTGTGTGTGTGAATCTAGTGCTCAGAAGAGAGGTCTGAGGCGGGAGGCAGCCGGTCGATGTTTTTCTCTCACAGCGAAGTTCCTCTCTCTCAACCTCCCCCTCCTCCCTGCCTTCCACTCCCTCTAAACATTAATGGGAAAAATATCCTCAGATGAGGATGGGCCATAAAAAGATGAATTTGGGCACCATCAGGATAAAGAGGCTTTTTGTTGTTGTTAATCCTCACCCGAGGATATTTTTCCATTGATTTTTAGAGAGAGTTGAAAGGAGGGCGAGAGACAGGGAGAGAGAAGCATTGATATGAGAGAGACACATTGATCGGTTGCTTCCTACACGCATCCCAATCAGGGCCAGGGATCAAGCCTGCAACCGAGTTTATGTGTCCTTGACCAGAATCGAACCTGGGACCCTTCAGTCCCCAGGCCGAGTCTCTATCCCCTGAGACAAACAGGCCAGGACAGGCCAGAGAGGGTTTTTAAATCAGGAGAATGGGGGAGGTCACCCACCAAGGAGAAAGTGCAGAGTGAAATGCAAGCTGTCAGGAGCTGAGGGAGAGGAAATCAAAAATCAACAAGGAAGTCTGTGAGGGAGGCTGGAAGGAGGGAAACCTGGTGAGCAGGCTGGCCCAGAGCAAGGGAAGACGGGGAGGTGATGCTGAGTGACCTAGTCACCCAAACCGACAGCACCGCAGGCCCGAGTGGGGACAGTGCCGCTGGGGCCAAAGGTGACATTATATCGATGGCACCATCCGGCCCTTCCCTCTTTTACAACCATTCGAGGTAAGCTTTTTACTCTAAACTATAACTCTAAGTCATCCACCACCCACCTACCTATCCATCCCTCCATCCCTCTGTCCGTCTGTCTGTTCCTCTGTCCACCTTCCATCCAAGTTCCACATTTTCCACTAAGTTGCAGGGCATACACGTGTCCACAAGGAAGAGCCCTCAGTCCTCTTTCTTTTCACTTTTCCTTTTCTTTAATGGTTTTTGTTTTCTGGCTCTGAAGGGATTGTGCAAGGCTGTCCTCATGTACATGTAATGATAGCCCTC
The DNA here is from genome assembly GCF_014108235.1 of Myotis myotis. Classification (NCBI taxonomy): domain Eukaryota; kingdom Metazoa; phylum Chordata; class Mammalia; order Chiroptera; family Vespertilionidae; genus Myotis; species Myotis myotis. The sequence goes on from NW_023416315.1 coordinate 58,592,418, forward strand.
CTGGTATGTGGTCTTGCTGAAGAACCTGAGATCCCAGCTTAATTATGTTGAGTTAGTGTTAGAAATAATAGCAACACAGTGGGGCCTTGACTAACGAGTTTAATTCATTCCGTGATGGAGCTCATAACTCAAATTACTCGTATGTCAAATCATTAAAGTGAACGAGTGAGACACGTGATGCTGGGCTGATGTTGGGGCGTTCACTGTGACGTTCGCTGCGCCAACTAGCAGTGGGGTGTCTGAAGCTGGCTCGTAACCCGAATTTTAGCTCGCAACTCAAAGCAAAAAATCGGCCGAGAGACGGCTCGTATCTCGAAAAACTCGTTAGTCGGGACACTCGTAAGTCAAGGCCCCACTGTAATAGTAATAAAAGCATGATCGGAACGATCTTCCTGACAGTGATGAGAAGGAATACGTCGAGCTTCCCAATGACTCTCCATGGTTTCCACACCGCTGACTGCTCTAACCCTGTAAGCCTACTTTTTCTCGATTCACTCGGTGTCTTCCAACGTTTGCATTTTCTCTCAGCCTGTCAGCATGAGACTCTGATGTAGCGATGCCTTCAAGGCCAGCGTGGTACCTTCACAACGACCGGTAAGACTGTTGTCTGTTGTGTTACCCTCGACGGCGAGCCTCTTTCTCCCCTTGCGACAAGGCCCATTGTCCTGGCTGGGCCGACAGCCTGCCCGTGGCCGACGTCCTCCCTCACTTCTGCTGCCTCCAGAACCACACGTTTTCCCATTCTCAGTCGGTGTCCCCTTCCGGCTCCCCGCTGGACCTGTCTTTTCATAGATCACGTACCCGGGAAGCCTTGCAGTGGTTCTCAACCTTCTGGCCCTTTAAATACAGTTCCTCATGTTGTGACCCAACCATAAAATTATTTTCGTTGCTACTTCATAACTGTCATGTTGCTACTGTTATGAATCGTGATGTAAATATCTGATATGCAGGATGGTCTTAGGCGACCCCTGTGAAAGGGTCGTGCGACCGCCAAAGGGGTCGCGACCCACAGGTTGAGAACCGCTGTCTTAGCGTGATGGTAGGTTTCACTGGAGCCTCCCCATCGATCCACATCTTCCTTAATGACCCTCTGTGACGCGGCTTACAAACTCAGACACTTCCAGCCCGTCTTGGACTCTTCTGTCAGGATCACTTTTGCCAGTTTCTTCTCTTTGCCTAGATTGTTTCATAGCAACTGGCCAACAGTGCGCCCGTCCAGGAGCGGGGGCCAACCCCATCTGCAGGTCCCGCGCACCCATTTGGGAAGTGGGTAGGGGCACAGACCTTTAGAAAATAGGCTCCATCAACACGCGTTTGCCGTGACAGGTGATGAATTAGGGGGATTAAACTTCCAGCGAGTGAGAGTTGTTAACACTGCAAAGCCTCCACCAAAAAGAGGTTTCTGCGTGCTTTTCCCTGGGGGTTTCCAGAAATAAAACGAACCTGCCTCCGATGACTTATGGGGACAGATGAGAGGACTTCGAAGTTCCTCCCCGTCCTGAGTTTCTGCTGTTTGCCTTCCGTGACTCTGCTCTCTGATGTCATGTTATGTTGTGACGGACGCACCCACCTGCATTCTCTGTTGCCCCAGTCTTTTTTAAAAAATATATATTTTATAGATTTTTTTTTACAGAGAGGAAGGGAGACAGATAGAGAGCTAAAAACATCGATGAGAGAGAAACATCGATCAGCTGCCTCCTGCACACTCCCTCCTGGGGATGTGCCCACAACCAAGGTACATGCCTGCGACCGGAATCGAACCTGGGACCATTCAGTCCGCAGGCCGACGGTCTATCCACTGAGCCAAACCGGTCAGGGCATGTTGCCCCAGTCTTACTGAGGGGGTGAGGTGGGCTGCTTGTGCGCTCATCAGAGACATATCTGAAGCCTCCTCTGGTGTGCGTAGTAAATCTAGGAACCAGATGGCCCTTTATTTCTTGTCCCTGAATAACAACTAGGCACCTGTGTCCTGGATTTGCTGATTTGCTGACTTTCTTTGCCCACGTCCACCTTTCCAAGTTTTGTGTGAGTGGGCATGCCTCCGAGGCATTGAAAGTCTCCCGAGAAAGCATTAAGCCATGAAGCCGTTTGCCGCAGAGGGTAACTGAACCCGGACGCGTATTCCTATGAAGCCTCCTGAGTTTAAAAGCCGAAGGGGGTCGACTCTCACCATCCTGCTCAGCACAGGTGTGTGTGCGGGTTGACTGGGTTCGTGCTACTCCAGGAATTCACGTGCTCCACTCTAGGCTCAGTACCAGGGAGGCTCCCAAAGGCACAGGACAGCGTTGGGGGTGCAGCGGTGAGCACAGCGCCTTCTTCTAAAGCTGCAGCACATTCTGCAACAGAGGAGGAGAGAGCGGGGCAGAGGGAGGGGGTGACTCACGGAGCCAGACACCCCAATGCTTCTAGCCAGCCCCACCCCCACCCCCACCGCTTCACAGCTGAGTGACCTCACCAAACCTGCTAGCGACTGCATCGTGGACTTCCCACCTCCAGAACCGTAAGAAATAAGTGTTTGTTGTTTGATTTAAAACTTTTCAATCCTGCTAAGCCTTGGTTTCTTGCTCTGTGAAATGGGGATAAATCTAAGATTGCTGCAAGGGGCAGGTGAGCAAACGAATGTGAAGTGTCCGACCACTGCATCCAGTGACCAGGGTGCATGAAACGTGCACTGACTCCTCTGGGCCCCTGGATTGGGTGCGGCTGTGCCGTTTAAGGTCTGACTTGGTGCAGGGCTGTGTTCAAAGCTCTAATATTTCCACTAGAGAAAGGAGAGGGGATGCGGCAGCCCCAGGCTGTTGGTGGCCACCTTGCTCTCACCTGAGAATGACGCCAGCACAGAGGGAAGGAAGCAAAGCCAGGGGGCAGGAGGGATGCTTCCTGCTGACACCCCTGCACGCCCAGCACCCACGGGAAGAAGGCCGAGTGCTGTGTGAGCCACCAACACCATCCCGCCCTCCAGCAGAAATGGGCCAGGTGGGTGAGGGTTCGAGCCAGGAGAGCAGAAGAGCAAGAGGAGCAGGACATGCAGTGGTTCTGATGAAGTCCAAGTACCACATCATTCCACGCTGATCAAGCTGGAGGAGGCACAGCCCCGGTTCTGTGCAGGGAGGATGCAGAACAAGAGGACCCCAGACAGCCTGGCCAGTGTGGCTCAGTGGTTGAGTGTTGACCTATGAACCAGGAAGTCAGGGCACATGCCTGGGTTGCAGGCTTGATCCCCAGTGGGTGGTGTGCAGGAGGCAGCAGATCAATGATTTCATCTCATCACTGATGTTTCTATCTCTCTCTCCCTCTCTCTCTTTCTCTCTGAAATAAAAATATTTTTTAAAAATATCTTTTAAAGAAAGAGTACCCAATAGATCTTTCTGAAGCAACAAGCTTATCACAACATTTGGAAGAATCAATCCTATCTAATAAAAGAGAAACATGGTAATTGGCGTACAACCGCTACCCTTCCCATTGGCTAATCAGGGAGATATGCAAATTAACTGTCAGCCAAGATGGCGGCCGGCAGCCAGGCAGCTTGAAACTAACATGAGGCTTGCTTGCTTCAGTGACGGAGGAAACCAACGTTCCCCGCCTGACTTGCCGGCCTCTCAGCTGCAACTCTAAGCAACTATGTTGCAAATATAGAAGATAAACAAAACCCCAGAAACCTGCCGGGCTTCAGCCAGCAGTATCGCAACATTGTAAGCAAAGGCCAGAAACCTACTTTCAGCAGCGGAGGCCTAAGAGCTGTAGCCAAGCCTCAAAGCTAAAGCTGGCCCAGAATAAAAAAGAAAGAAAGAAAAAAAAGGAGTGGTTGGAAGCTTCAGTCACCCCCAGCCTGAAAACAGCCCTCAGCCCCTCACCCAGACTGGCCAGGCACCCCAGTGGGGACCCCCACCCTGAAGGGTGTGTGACCAGCTGCAAACAGCCATCATTCCCTCACCCAGGATGGCCAGGCACCCCAGTGGGGACCCCCACCCTGAAGGGTGTGTGACCAGCTGCAAACAGCCATCATTCCCTCACCCAGGCTGGCCAGGCACCCCAGTGGGGACCCCCACCCTGATCCAGGACACCCTTCAGGGCAAACCAGCCAGCCCCACCCATGCACCAGGCCTCTATCCTATATAGTAAAAGGGTAATATGCCTCCCAGCACCAGGATCAGCGGAGCCGCGAGGCCTCCTGGCACCGGGATCAGCGTGACAGGGGGCAGCGCCCAAACCCCCTGATCACCCTGCGGCTCTGTGTGACAGGGTGCTGTGCCCCAACCCCCTCCCCCCCCCCACCACCACCACGGGCCCTGCTCTGTGTGTGACAGGGTGCGGCGCCCCAACCCCCTCCCACCCCCCCTACCACGGGCCCTGCTCTGTGTGTGACGGGGTAGAGCCATAACCTCCCTATCGGCCCTGCCCTGAGTGTGAGAGTGGTGGCACCCCAACCCCCTGATCGGCCCTGCTCTGTGAGTGACAGGGGGAAATGCCCCAACCCCCTGATTGGCCCTGCTCTGTGCATGACAGGGGGTGGTGCCGCAACCTCCCCATCGACCCTGCCTTGAGTGTGACAGGGGATGGTGCCCCAACCCCCTAATCGGCCCTACCCTGAGAATGGCTGAGGGTGGAATCACAACCTCCCGATCGCCCTGCTCTGTGTATGACAGGGGGCGGCGCCCCAACTCCCCAGTCGGCCCTGCTCTGAGCCTGACCAGGGGCTGCACCTAGGGATTGGGCCTGCCCTCTGCCACCTGGGAGCAGGCCTAAACCAACAGGTTGTTATCTCCCGAGGGGTCCCAGACTGCGAGAGGGCACAGGCCGGACTGAGGGACCCCCCCTTCCCCCGAGTGCACAAATTTTTGTGCACCGGGCCTCTAGTCTATATTATAAAAAGCCAGTGACCATAACGCCATAATGACCAAATGATTGGTCACTAGGAGGTGCATTGATGGGTCCCACCAGCGTGGCAGGTCTGGGGTCCGTACGATTTCCCACGCTGGGCATCTAGTACTTTAATAAAAAAAAGAAGAGCAGGGAAGGGAGAAGGGCTCTGGGGAAAACAGTCCGGTCCCTGAAGCTTCACCCAGGTGGGGCCAAGTGGTGGGCCTGCAGCTGGGGTGGCCTCTCCTCTTGCCCCTCAGGTGGCTCCAGGGCATCCTCCAAGCTCACCAGGGATTTTGGGTACCATGCTCCTGAAGGCCACAGAGATGCCAGGCACCCTTCTGATGTGAATCCCATACAGAGAACACTCCCACACTTGGCACTTCTCCATAACCCACTGGATCAAGTCCTCTGGATCCTTGCATAACAGACTGTACTCCTTGCACTGCCACCACCATAGCGGTTGTGTCCAGCCTCTGACCGATCTCCCCACACCCTGTGGCCAATAAGATCATGAGCAGATTTCTCATCTGAAGCCTCAAGACTCAGGGGCAGCAGGTTGATATATTCAAAGCACTAAAGGAGAAAAGCTGCCAACCAAGAATCCTCTATCTGCCAAAACTCTCCTCCAGAAATGAGGGAGAAATGAAGACATTCCCAGATAAACCAGAGCTGAGAGAGTTGTTTGTCACCAGACCTGCCCTGCATGAAGGAAGTCCTTCAGGCTGGAAAGAAAGGACACTGGTCAGTGACTCAGCCTCATGAAGAAGTAAATATCTCTGTTAAAGTTAATACATGGACATTATAAATGCTGGTACTCTTGTAATTTTGGTTAATAGCTACACTTCTTGTTTTCTACTTGATTTCAGAGACTAATGTATTTAAAAACCCAATGTTAACTATGTTTTTGAACACTGCTTACATGTGTGATTTTTGTGACATTAAAAAAAAAGAAAGAAGTGCAAATTCTCCCACAGAAAGCTTTCAAAGGTAATATATGTCTTTAGTAAATGTGTTAAGGAGGCAGAGGGAGCCGGGCTCCCTGGCCAGTCTCTACACCTCTCTCCCCAGAATCCAGCTTCTCATCCATGATCCCATCTCCCTACTGTTTGTTGTTGTTAATCCTCACCCAAGGATATTTTTCCATTGATTTTTTTAGAGAGAGTGGAAGGGAGAGGGAAGGACAGAGAGAGACACAGCGATGTGAGAGAGACCCATCGATTGGTTGCCTCCCACACACACCTGACTGGGACCGGAGATGGAGCCTGCATCCAAGGTACATGCCCTTGACTGGAATCGAACCTGCAACCCTTCAGTCTGCGGGCCAAAGCTCTAACCACTGAGCAACCAGCTAGGGCCCACCTCTCTACTTTTTATAAATCCTCCTCGCCCACCCTGGCTCTCACACTGGCCCGCCTACTCCTACACCACCTCCAGCGCTCCGCCCCCCCCCCCCCTCACTTTCCGGAAACCAGCAAACCTCCCATGGGAGCGTCCTAAGCTGCTGTTAAGCCATACCAGGCACTGATCAGCATTTCTAAGAACTGTGGAGGCCATTAGCTTGAGGGAAGTGCTTTTTCCCTCTTGTGTTCATCAAAACTTGATTTAAAGGAGAAAACCTACAGGAGCATCTGAGAGGAGGGAGGAGGAAGAGGAGAAAGAGGAAGGTTAGGTTTGGGAATGGGCTCTTCTCCTTGCAGAGCAGGGAGTGAATAGCCGCTCAGCATATTCACCCCGGGAGGAAGGAGGTGTCAGGCATGACCGCGGGATGTGAGGGGCAGGCGTTGACCTCAGCTTTCTGCGGAAGCTCTGAGAACGCAGCGGACACCCCGAGCCTCGCTCTCCAGACACGTAGGAGGATGCATCCATCCTTGCCTTCCCATGTCCCGGTCTTCCAGGCCAGGCTGACATTCCCAGGGTCACACCTCTCCAAAGAGGAACAAATCATTAAAGGACCTGGATTCTAAACGAAGTCGGTGTTCAGGGAGCAACTGCCCAAAGTCCCCTGCAGCCCAACGCTTCTCGTGGCTCCATTAACCTTGACTGTGCATTTCATCAGATGCATTTTAAAGGGGCCAGAGGGTGGGCGGAGCCTGAAGTTCACTGAGCGCATCCCACGGGCCAGGAGCTTCAGGTGTGTAACTTTACTGAATTTTCAGGGTAGAATAGGCAGGTGCTGTTATTCCCTTTTCTAGATGAAGAAACTGAAGCTGAAGGTTTTTAAACAACTTCCTTAAGGTCACAACACCTAATGAGAAGCAGAGCCAGGGGGTGAAGCCAGACCCATCTGATTCCAAAATACCTCCTTTTCCCAACTCCATGCGGTTTCCCTTCTTCCGGGTTTTTCATCAACATGAAAGCCTGTTAACTCCTGTAGACCAAGTTCACATATTCCTAAATGAAGGCTTGATGGAGAGAACCTCAAGAAAATCATTTCACAGGAGAAAAACCTCACATACTGAACTCAGTTAAAAGCATCGACCCTCCCCATCACTCAAAACACTGCCCGCGCCCTGCCACTCTCACCTCCGAATTGATTTGCTCCTGGGTGTGTTCAGAAAGGACAAACGATCATGACCTCTCAGTGGGCAGTAGAATGTCTGTGCACATGGAGGGAAGGGCTCCTTTGTGAGAACATGTGGTCCAGGCCTCACCCCAGCACAGGCTCCAAGCAGGTCAAGACCACTCACTCACTGAGGCAGTCTCCACGCCCAAACGAGACAGGGCCATTGTGCATGCAACGCCATCATTCACCATTTCGGAAGCCAAAATAAATTGATCTGGGTAACCACCACCACCCCCCGGCCCCCACAAAATGTAGACTCAAACAGCAAAAGAACCTAACTCCTTCCGTTCTAAAGCACATGCCCAAATGGGCTCCCCATGCTCACCCTGTTAATGAGCTCTTCTCACCGCCAAGTGAAGGACTGAACAAACATCTTTGACTAAAAAGAAAAAAGGGGGGTGACCGTCATCACCTGCCTCGTCTGGAAAGCCGGCACAGGGTCTGAGGGGGCTGGCTCCATGAACCATTTCTTTCAAAAGAGGTACTTTTAACTGGCAGCTAGCTTTTTTGTCAAATTTCTAACTTGGCCTTCCCAAATTGCATCTTGGGTCTCTATTAGGAGATGGCGCGGGAGGGTCAACTCTAAAAGAGAACAAATAACTGCAGATTGAAGGAAGTCAATGGGCTCTAGGATTTTTGTTCTTTTACCAGTTCTTCTGCCCCTCGTAAGTAGGGCCCAGAGGTCTGCCCAGCTAGCCAGGGTGGCTCAGTTGGTTGAGCATCATCCCCACTGGAAGGTCGCCAGTTAGATTCTGGGTCAGGGCACATGCCCGGGTTGTGGGCTCGATCCCTGGTAGGGGCTGTGCAGGAGGCAGCTGATCAATGTTTCTCTCTCACATCGATGTTTCTCTCTTTTCCCCCTCGCCCTTCTTCTCTCTCTAAACATCAATTTTTAAAAAATCGTTATAAATAAATAAACTCACTTTGGTAATATTTACTGAGCAGATACTATGGTGTCCTGTTAGTCATCTAGCTGACGCTGGGGAAAGCCGTGGACAGAACAGCTAAGTCCCTGTCCTTAAGGAGTGTACATTTGAGTCAGAGGGCAGATAAAAACTAGTATCATCTATACTAATAAAAGGATAATATGCTAATTAGGGTGGACATCTTCTGGACGTCCATCTGGACGTCCATCCGGACAAAGCCACAGCGGCTGCAAGGCCTGGGGCTCAGGCAGTCATGAGCCCTGGTGGCTGTGAGGCCTGCTCAGGCCTCACAGCCGCTGTGGCCGGCAGTGGCAGCAGCAGCGGGGTGATGGAGGCGGCACCTTCCCCTGATCAGCCCAGTTGCCTCCCACAGAGGGAGGCCAGACTACAGCTAAGCTGTCAGTAGGACATCCCCTGAGGGCTCCTGGACTGTGAGAGGAGGCAGGCTGGGCTGAGGGACACCCCCGCCCCACATGCATTTTGTGCACCGGGCCTCTAGTATCATATAATTTCAGGTGTTGATAGCATGCCTACAATGTACAGCAGAGTAAGGGCTGGAGGGTGATGAAGTGGGAGGCTACTCCTCTTTTAGGCAGGGGGACCAGGCACCGCCTCTCTAACCACTTGGCATTTAAGCGGAATCCTGAATGAGAGGCGGAAGCAGCCAAGTGGGTATTTGAGGAAGGAGCCTTCCTGCAGAGGGAACAGGAGGATGCGGGCTCACCATCGCCCAGCTCCCAGTCAGAGAGACAAAGACTTGGCTCCTCAGGTTGAGGCTGAGAAAGCTGAGGGCCAGGGCGGTGGAGACCCCGCCAGACGCCCAGGGTTTCAGGGTGTGGACAGGAGCAGGAGGCCTGGCCATAGTCCCAGCGACTCCGTCAGGGAGCTGACAACCCAAGACAAAGCTGTCGCCGCCTTCACGGTTTTCTGAGACCCGCATTTCTCTGGCTGTGAAGATCCTTTGACCTTTTCCTGTAAAATGGGGCTTGAATTGGGTGTGCACCTCCGAAATGTCTTGGCTGCCTACACTGTGCCTGGGAGGGGGCAGCAGGCAGATCTGAGCCAGGGCCCCGCCTTTGTGCCCAAAGTGCCCACTTCCCTCGCACTAAATATTGTTTTTGCTCAGGCGGTAGCTAAATTACAGGCCACTTTGCAGCGTGAGTGCGCCCCGCTGTAGTGTGTGTATTATGCTGAGCCATAAAATGTTCTGAAGTTTCTTGGGATGGGAATAGGTATGAAATTACAGCCCATTATTATTATATATTTCTTTTCATTACTCTTTGTTATATTTCTCAGGTCTAACCAACATAATTCTTACTCCGCTGACTGTTTACAACCTGCAGCTGTAAGAAGCGGGTCCCCGAGTTCCCTGCGGTCATCATTTACGGGCTCTGCTTACGCAGCTCTTTCATCTTTCTTCGTGAATCCAGCTCCTCCTCCATCGCTGTGGCTGCTTTTGCCCAAATGCGCCCTCCATTTGTCTGTACCTGGAGGTGATTAGGTGCTCGGGGCCCAGCACAGCCCTGCAGGTGGGGCTCAGCTGGGCTGTCGCTGCTCTGGGGGTTGCTTAGCTGATCCACTTCCACTTCCTCTGGGGACCCCATTTCACTCCAGACGGGAAAGAGAGCACGAAGGGGCGGGGAGGGGCAGCACAGATGTTACCCAGACCCAGAAAACGGCTCCAGAAGCAGCCACAGGAAGATGGGGTGGCGAAGGCGGGGGTCATTTCCTCCTCCACGTGGGTGCCATGGACAAAGCAGGTCTTATTTGCAGCAGAAACATGTTCTCTTTAAATGGTACAAAACCTGCCTCAGGCTGGCTGGTGTGCCTCGGCGGTGGAGCACCTACCCAGGAACCGAGAGGTCGCTGGTTCGATTCCCATCAGGGCACTTGCTGGGGTTGTGAGCTTGATCCCCGCTAGGGGGCGTGCAGGAGGCAGCCGGTTGATGATGGTCCTCTGTCATGGATGTTTCTCTCTCTGTCTCCCTCTCCCTTCCGCTCTCTCTAAAAATCAATAGAAACATATGCTTTTTAAAAAACCTGCCTCAGACTGAGCTTTCTGGGGTCCTCTCCTTCGGAAGTACCCATGAAGCATAGTAACCTCCATCTTGGGTAACAACTGCTGTTTAAAATTTTAACCCTGCCATCCTGGCTTCTGTAAACATTTGCTTCCTTAAATAATAGGGAAAATAAGACTACTCCCATTCCAGAGACGCCATCAACTATGCCCCAGACAGAGTTGTCAGTGCTGGCGCCAGGCCAGGCCTTGAGATATGGTCTCACGGCCCTGTCCCAGCACACAGGACTTTTTCTCAGAAGGTCCGGAAGTCTCAGTCCAAATTTGGAAAACAAAGAGCTGAAAAACATATAAATTGAAAAGACTTCCACCATATTGGGCCCCAGAATTTGAGAAGCAAGAGTTCCTCTGGGCCGGCTAGGGCTAGCGAAAATGAACGAGACTCCAAATAAATTTGGCTTATTGATTAAGGCATCTTCTGATTACAGTATAACACCTAGAGCCTCCTGCACAGTTAGGAGAGACACAGGGCGGGGCATGTCCTCCCCCTGCACCCTGAGTTCACAGCCTGCAATGGGCGGTTTCTCCAGCCCTTGCTCACCTCTGCACAGGCTCCCGCCTCTCCGGAGTCGTATACAGGGCACTTTCCTAGTGACTCCCCCACCATGATGTGGGATTAATTCTTTTTTTTTTTTTTAATTAAATCTTTATTGTTCAGATTATTACATTTGTTCCTCTTTTTTCCCCCCATAACTCCCCTCCTCCCAGTTCCCACCCCACCCTCCGCCCTCACTCCCCACCCACTGTCCTCATCCATAGGTGCACGATTTTTGTCCGGTCTCTTCCCGCATCCCCTACACCCCTTCCCCCCCCCCCCCCCCAAGAATAGTCAGTCCACTCCCTTTCTATGCCCCTGATTCTATTATAATCACCAGTTCATTCTGTTCATCAGATTATTTATTCACTTAATTCTTTGATTCACTTGCTGATAGATGCATATTTGTTGTTCATAATTTGTATCTTTACCTTTTTCTTCTTCCTCCTCTTCTTAAAGGATACCTTTCAGCATTTCATATAATCCTGGTTTGGTGGTGATGAACTCCTTTAGCTTTTCCTTATCTGTGAAGCTCTTTATCTGACCTTCAAATCTGAATGATAGCTTTGCTGGATAAAGTAATCTTGGTTGTAGGTTCTTGGTGTTCATCACTTTGAATATTTCTTGCCACTCCCTTCTGGCCTGCAAAGTTTCTATTGAGAAATCAGCTGACAGTCGTATGGGTATTCCCTTGTAGGTAACTGGGTTTCTTTCTCTTGCTGCTTTTAAGATTCTCTCTTTGTCTTTTGCTCTTGGCATTTTAATTGTGATGTGTCTTGGTGTGGTCCTCTTTGGATTCCTTTTGTTTGGGGTTCTCTGTGCTTCCTGGACTTGTAGGTCTATTTCTTTCCCCAGATGGCGGCATAGGTAAACACCAGAGATTGCTGCCTTGCACAACCACTTCAAAAATACAACTAAAAGATGGTACAGATATCACCCAGAACCATAGGAAAGCTGGCTGAGGGAAAATTCTACAACTAGAAGGAAAGAGAAAAGCATACCGAGACTCAGAGGAGGCGCAGTACAGAAGTAAAATACTAAGGTGCGGAGGTGCGTGCGGAGCGGGCTGGCGGCTGAGGGTGCAGTTGTCATTTTCAATCGGGAGGGAGTCTCAGGCTCTGGGCTCCAGTTCCAGGTAAATCTCTGGGGACCCAGACTCAAACGGGAGAAGCGGGACTGTCTGGCATCAGTCGGAACTTGAGGGCAGCTTTCTCTCCGAGGTACTTGCAGCGGTCGCTGGGACACTGAGAGGCAGAGCCTCTGGGGACGGGACTGAGAGCAGCCATATCTGCTTGCTCTCACCTGCCATGTTGATCACCTGCCATGTTGATCCCCTGGGACCCGCCCTGCCCAAGCCCTGCACAGAGGCATTTGCTGGTTAGCCTCAGGCAAAGGCTAGATTAGCACCTTCCTAGAGGACAGAAGTTCTCCCACTGCAGACACAGCTGATTCTCACCTGGAGGTCAAATCCCCCCCAGTGTTACCTACAACAATCAAGGCTTAAGTACAGCAAGACGGCGCACAAAGACCACTAGGGGGTGCACCAAGAAAGCATAAAAAATGCGGAGACAAAGAAACAGGACAGAAATGGAGGAAGGCAAAATGCTGGATATAGAGCTCAAAACCACACTTTTAAGGTCTCTCAAGAACTGTCTAGAAGCCGCCGATAAATTTAGTAAGGCCCTCGAAAAGACTGGTGAGACCACTGATAAATATAGTGAGATCCTCAAGAAATCTAATGAGACCCTCGATGTTGTGATAAAGAACCAACTAGAAATTAAGCATACACTGACTGAAATAAAGAATATTATACAGACTCCCAACAGCAGACCAGAGGAGCACAAGAATCAAGTTAAAGACTGGGGAGAATCAAGTTAAAGAATGTGAAGAAGCAAAAAACACCCAACCGGAAAAGCAAAATGAAAAAAGAATCTGAAAATATGAAGATAGTGTAAGGAGCCTCTGGGACAGCTCAAGCATACCAACATCTGAATTATAGGGGTGCCAGAAGATGAGAGAGAGCAAGATATTGAAAACCTATTTGAAGAAATAATTCTTCTTTTCACGAGCCAGCCGGTGTACGCGAGGGTGGAAACCACCTCGCCAGATCGCTCTATGAGTTCACATGTACCAGGCACTTGGTGCCCGCCTGGGGCAATTCTGTTCACTTCTCCGCATCTTGCTTGCCCTCCCCACCCAGGCCCCGCATTTATCACGGAGTAGGCATCTGGCTGACTCTTGGAAAATGGCCCGCGCAGTGCATTCGAGCATGTTTTTATACAGCCCCGGGCTTGTTGCCTCCTTCTCCTCCCAGCCATGTGATTCGGGATGCGTTACTTAGCTACTCAGACCTCAGCTTCCTCAAACCCAAGACAGAAGCATCTCACTGGGGGTTTTTGAAACAGGTGAGAGAGCGAGAGGGTGTAAGTAAAGCCTGATACACAGCATGCGTTCATACAAGGTTAGTTTTTCTCCCCAGGGGGGAAAACCCATAATGGTGCTGGCCCTGGTAGACCTCACAATCTCTCATGCTACAAAACTCCCGTAATCATCACTATTTAGGGAAAGTTAGTGTTTGGAGGGAGGAAAAAAACTCACATACACTTTAATCCATTAGCAAGACAGCGCAGAAGTTTACAATCTACCTTTGATGTGCAATTTGGAGAAGGCGGTCCCAAATACTTGAGGGATCCTCTCTCTCCTTGATGTGATGTTGGAATTTAACTCCCATTAACCGTTATAGGCATAACAAGCCGGCATCCGGGGGGAAATATACCCTCTAGTGCTTAATGAACACAAAATAAAACATTTCCTTTTATCTTCAACATCTACCAGAGTAATTTGAATAATGGCATTCATATTCATGACTCATCAGACCCTTCCACCAGCTCAGTGTTGTCACTAAGGCCCCTATGAAATGCCGATAACTTCACCGAGATCTTTTGGATGATATTATGGTGTGGAAGCTGCTGCTGCAGATGACTCATGGGGTCACAGGTCAATAGAAGGTAAAGAACATTCTACAGCACAGTAGCTGTGTCTTTCTATTCAAACCAATGGCATTTGGTGGCCCCATAGAGCACAAATCACCTTTAATTGAGCAGAGACCCTCTGCCACCGGATAGGATGAAAACAGGACAGCGGCAATAATGAAGGCCGTGAGGATCTGCGGGGGGCCCAGCTGGGGCTAGAAGGACACCTTGGGAGTATAAAAAAGAACTGGGTCTGGGGGGGAAGAGTTTAGGTCAGTGGTTCTCAACCTGTGGGTCGCAACCCCTATGGTGGTCGACTGACCCTTTCACAGGGGTCACCTAAGACCATCCTGCATATCAGATATTTACATTATGATTCATCACAGTAGCAACATTACAGTTATGAAGTAGTAAAGAAAATAATTTTAGGGTTGGGTCACAACATGAGGAGCTATATATAAAGGGCCAGAAGGTTGAGAACCACTGGTTTAAGTTGTGCTATTGTCCAAATGGAAGATGAGAAAACCTCTACGGTGACGCCATCTTTCTCCCTCATTATACCTGTGAGCTCTCTGAGGCATGAGACTGTCTTCTTTTTTTAAAAAAAATATATTTATATTGATTTCAGCAAGAAAGGGAGAGGCCGAGAGGGATAGAAACATCAATGATAAGAGAGGATCATTGGTTGGCTGCCTCCTGAACACAACCCACTGGGATAGAGCCCTGAACCCGGGCATGTACCCTGACCTGGAATCAAACTAGTGACCTCTTGGTTCATGGATCCACAATCAACCACTGAGCCACAACAGCTGGGATATTTCTTCTATGTTTTAGAAAATAAAAAAATAAAAACCTTAAAAGTTTACAAGTAATATGAAACATCTACAATGTGGTGGCACAAAGCTAGGTGCTAAGCACACAAAGGCTTAGGGAGAATCTTGTTTCCTCATGGGCTGATGGATTCAGGTTCGTAGTCACTGGTGGACTTTCTGGTGCTGCTTCAAGTGATCTGATTGTGCAAAACGCCTGTCGCACAGAGTACACAGGCAGGGTCGCTCCTCACTGTGCTTTTTGTTGTGTCTCGTGAGCTCATCTAAACGGGCGAATTCCCATGTGCATCCCTTCACACTGCATTTGTAGGGCCTCTCTCCTGTGTGTTTGCGATTACGGATCTGGAGATGGGAATTCTTTTTTTCTTTTTTCACTGACATTACAAAGTACAGGGGAAAAAGGAAGGGAGAAGGAAACAAAAACCTCTACCAATCCTGCTAATACTGTCTCATGAAACAAGACCACACTGCTTTGTCCCATATTCAATCACTTATATAATAAACCACAAATAAAATCTTCTCTGGAAGATCAGTTGCCTCTCTTAGAGGCGGCAGGGAAACGGGGCCAAAGTGGGGGCAGGAGGCTTTATTCTTTTGGCAGATCCTCTCAGTCATTATAGATATTGCTGCACTGTTAATAAAAATATATATGCTTCTCTGTAAAGCATTAAAAAAAAAAAAGTCCAAAGATAAGATGGCTGAGGTCTCAGCTCAAGCATCTCCAAATACAATGTTGTCCATTCCCTGATCTTTCCATGGGTTATTTCTTGGTTGTTTCCCGGATCAATGCCATTCTCTGTTTGTGAGCCTCTGTGGTGCAAGCTTTTTTGTAGGGTCGGATTTCTTCAGAGCCAAATCCTGAGATGCACGTGTTCCACCGGCGCTTGTAGGTACAGCTGGATGCCCTTCACCTCCAGGGTGCTGGACTCGCGATGCCGAGCAAGCTGGCAGGCTGCCGGCACTGCACTCTCGATAAAACCATCAGCAATCGGCAGCAGCATCTCCTCTACATCTTCATCCAGTTCCTCATTAGGATCCACTTCTCTCACTAAGTCTTGTAATTTCTTCTTGGTCAACACCTGATTGTCTTCAGGGCTGAGACGCCCTCCAGACCCAGGCCTGCCTGGTATCTTTACCACTGTAGTGCTATTGGCCATGGAGCCTTGCGGAGGGGTGCTGGCTGGTTCCGGTTTTATGGCTGATAAATTGGAGAGGTTGATGAGGGCTGAGGGGCCAAACTGGTTCTGCAGAGCTTTGGACTGCAGCTCATAGAGCTTATCGAGATCCTGTTTCTTCCTGGAGGTATGAGGACCAAGACCAATCAAAGGCAGCGGTCTGTCTCCACATGAGGTGCGGAGACTGCCCCAGTGAGACGATCCTCTCGGCCGAGAAAGGAATTCTTTGAATATGATTTCTTACAGTCCTGGTCTGTGCAAATGTAGGGCTTTGAAATGTCAAGATTCTTCTTGAACTGACGTCTCTGGGTTTTGAGTTTTGACTTCTGCTCTTCTAGAGATTGTCCTTGTGTCAAAGGGGAACTTGAACAGTCCAGAAATCCTAGGTATGGCAATGATGGCGATTGACATGGCATCATCAGGGTTCCAGAGAGAGTGTGGTCCTCAGTGAAGGCTCTCATCTGGTCCCCCTTAAGGGTCCCCATCTGACCCCCATCGAGAGTCTTGTCACTGCTGTGTGTTGTCACCTGGCCCCTAGTGAAGGTCTGGTTCCCAGTGAAGGTCAGTGGATAGCCCCCTTTAAGAGCTGTCATCTGGCCCCCACCGCAGGTCATCTGGCCTCCATAACGGGTCTGGTTTCCACTGAAGGTCATCTGGCCTCCATAAGGGGTCTGTTCCCCTCCGAAGGTCATCTGGCCTCCATAAGGGGTCTGGTTTCCACCGAAGGTCATCTGGTCTCCATAAGGGGTCTGGTTTCCACCGAGGGTCATCTGGCCTCCATAAGGGGTCTTCTTGCCAGATAACTGAACTAGATATTCAGCTGTGGGATCCACCATTTCATCGAGCGCGGTCAGGAGCCACTGTGTCTGGAGGTAAGGTGAGCTGGCAAGCAGTTGCTGGGTGCAGGGCCCGGCACTTATGGATCCGCAGCCAGATGCGCTGCGTGCCTATTGGCCCCTTCACTTGCCACGCCCCTCAGGGTGGAGCCCAGTGCTTCGCTGTAATCCACTTAGGGAACATGGATGCATGCATGGCCTGACATTGCTGTTGCAGTCCTTCCCCGTGTTCCCACCATGGGGGGAAGCATTTGACAAGGATTAGCCCACCTCTTCCTCCACACCGTTCTACCTGGTGGACTCTGTGTCTGTCATCAGATGAAGCACAAACTGTGTGAGACTGTCTTCCGCATCTTTGTACCCCCACCTTAGCACAGGCCTTGGTGCACCGGGGCTAACAGACTTGGACCACTCTTTATGTGCCAGGCCCTGTGTTAAGTATTTCCATCAAATCATCTTATTCATTTCTCATTACAAACCTCTGAGGGCAGGAAGTGGTATGGTTTGTCCATTTGTACATTTTAAGGACATGAGATTGATTTTAAAAATTCTAAAACTTGCCCAGGTCACCCAGGAGATGTCAGAGCTGAGCCTGAACCCAGGTCTGTCTTGAGCCAGAGCTGGTGGCCCGAGCTGTGAAATGGTCCTGACCAGCATGAGTCAGGGTGGGTCAGCATGTGCAAAGGCCGTGTGGCTCTTTTAATGACAGAACTAGTGCAGGAAAATTACCACCAAGTGATCTCATGGTTGTGTGTGTGTTTTTCCCTTTAAAATATTATCAGCTATGGGGGGAGTTCAGTAAATCACTCTGAGATGTGTCACACAAGTGAAGAACTTGGTTCTCTGACATCGTTCTTTCTCTCAAGTGCCTTTTCCTTAGAGTTAGACTTACCACCTCAGGGCAATAAGGCGATTTAACACCCCTCAGCTCAGCAGCAGTGCGGGGCGACCAGGCACAGGGGCCGAGTAGAGGTGTGTCCTGCTGTTCAGGAGCTTGCCCACAGCCTGGGCACTGAGCACTGTTCCTTAGGTGGTTATTCTACTTATAGGTTCCCCCAGGGCAGGCAACCCCTCTCCCGTTTGTGTATGAATCGCTACAAAAGGAGCTGGTTTTTCTAAAGGTCCTTCCTCCTCCTCCTCCTCCTCCCCCAACTCCATCTGTCCTTCTGTCTTTTCTTCCTACCTTCCAACCATTACCTACTGCGCATTTGCTAGAGCTTCTAGATTTGGAGGATACGGTGGGCAATACGATGAAGTCCTTGCCCTTGTGCCGCTAACGTTCTGGTGGAGAAGATTTCCTTCCTAGCCAAAACGCCCTGTGCCATAACCACAGGACTCTGAAGAAGAAAACCTGTCTCTAATGACATCCCCGAGGAAGCTAGGTTTTACACACCTGTCAGTACACGGGGTCATTGCTTGAACATGACCCATGAGACAAGCAACAACCACCTTTGACTTTATCAATACCTTGAGCCTGTGCACAGCTCCAAGCACCTCAAGGTTTATGCCACAGAGGGAGGAGAAAACCACCCTCATGTCATCGATAAGGAGAACCAGTGTACAAAACACCAAATGACAGATCTCTGTAGGATTGTCATCCTGAGGACACTTGTCAAGCAGTTGCCCACAGGAGTCATCTCACTTAATTTTTGGGTCAGCATCTTGGCTAAGCCGATTTTATAAATGATTCAAACTATGTCTCAGTGGCAGGAAGTAGAAGCAAGAAACCTTCACAGCGCCAACTCGGGGCAAAGAAGATAAAATCTCTCAGAGCGATGGGTCCCTCCTCACAAGTGAAGGGCACGTGCGAAGGTGTAAACAGGGTGAGCCTGGCTGCTGTCTAAGATGTTATTCACTGAAAGATGCTAGCAGTTTGGGCTCAGGGAAAGGAGGAAAAACAAAGATGCCTGGGAGCTAAAGCCATGCCTATACTTCCTAACTTTGGTTTTATGGAGAAACAATCTACTGAAGTTGAAAGAATCCCCTAAAACTGGGTGTAAGTTGACAACTGGGGTGTTCCAGCTGTTGAATTTACAGCCTTTCAGCTCCAAATCCACCCTTCACGGCCCTGCTTGTGATGCTGGAGGTGGACCTTGGGGACGCCTCCTCCGCCAGGTATCGCATGATGCTGGGATTTGTCAGGGAAGGCAGGTGGGCGCTGCAGGAGCAGGACAGGAGGCGACTTCTCTTCTGGGTTCTGGCACCTTTCCTTTCTTCCTGTTCCTGCAGCACAGAGGACCTGCTGTGGCGCTCACCTGGATCAGTTCAGCATCAGCTTCCAGGTGGTTCTCAGGAGGCCCTAGAGCCCCAGCCAGCTTCCCAGCTGGACCCCAAAGGTGCCCATAGCGTTTATCAGCACCTCACTGCTAGCGGAGGGCTACAGCCAGACTCTCACTAAGGTGGAATCGCCACTTTAAGGGGAGAAGACCCTGGTCCACATGAGTTCCTTCCTTGGGAAGCCTCTCTCAGTCCTAGGCAGTAGCTGCTCCTTGTGTCTGCTCTCCCTGTAATCCTGAGAGTTTCTTAACCCGTCATAGTAACACATCCTCTGCTACTAGTTAATAGTTCTTCCTATTATACTTTCGCTCTTCAAATTACTGGTCATTTCTGTTTTCTGGCTGGCTGGACCTTGATTATGATACTCATATTCAACAGCAGTGTGTATTTATGTTCACCAAAAGGCAAGTACAAGACATTTCTTAGCCCTAGCCAGGTTGGCTCAGAGGATAGAGCATCGGCCTGAAGACCAAAGTGTCCTAGGTTTGATTCTGGTCAAGGGCTGGTACTTTCATTGCAGGCTAATCCCTGGCTCATGCCCTGGTCAGGGCTCACACAGGAGGCAAACAATCGATGTGTTATTCTCACATTGATGCTACTCTCTGTCTTTCCACCTCTCTTCTAATCTCCCTAAAAGTCAATGGGAAAATATTCTCGGGTGAGGATTAAGAAACAAACAAACAAAAATTTCTTAGTGCACTATTCATAATATCCCAAATCACCATCTTCAGAAGAAGTGACACATAAAGTGAGGTAGATTCGTACAAGGTGCATTTATGTCAGTGCTATACAGCAATGCCAATGATTGAACTACAAATACATGTAACAACACAGATGAGCTGACAAACATAATGCTGATTAAAAGCAGGAACCAAAGAAAACATTCTGTATGATTCCATTTATATAAAACTGCCCAAACAGGCAAAGCTAACCTCTAGTGCTAGGAAGAAAAGCAGTTATCCCCAGAGTATGGTGAGCAGCTATAGGGTTAAGCCTCGGACTGACCTGTTGGCAAATTCACAAAGAAGTCCCAGCTTAGAGGGCACAGTCCTCTTAGCATAATTAGGCTTGACCTTATAATGCTCCCTAGATCTTGTCTGGGAAGCTAATGGGCTGAGGGAGGTGCAGGAAGTGCTGCCAAAACAAGTGAAACTCACAAGAACAGTGTAACTATGGTAACCACTACCTTGTTTACCTCTGGCTATAAAATAAAGGCTCAGCTTGCCTCTGGATCTCTCTCTGTGGCCTCAGCCAGGCACAGGGAAGATCCACGGAGAATTCAAGAACCTGGCTATGCTGATCATCTGAATGCAGTCTCCGTGTAAATCATTCTTTGCCAACTCCGTTCACACCTTTGGGAACCTCTGGCCCGCTGGGGCTGGACCCCGGCACCAGAGGGGGTCAGTGATTGGAAGGGGCAAAGGCACTTCTGAGATGATGGTAATGTTCTGTTTCCTGCCAATGCCTTTTTGAGGTTCCCATTTTTAAAAATTCATCAGACTGAAAAATATTACATATTTATTGACTTTGTGAGGTGTGAATTATTTTACTCAACTAAGAAGTCAAGCTCATTTGTTTACTCAACAAAAAGTGTACACACATATTAGATACCAGTCACTATATATGATGCTAAGGATCTAGAGATGAATTAGTTATTCTCGATTCTGGTCCGCCATGGGCATGAGCTAGAGTAGGAGGAAGACTGACATGAAAACAGATAACTACAATGCCCCCTGATTCTGGGAATGGTTTAGGGATGGATGGAGCGCTGGAGCTATAGAGGAAGAAGCTGTGGATGATGCATTGAAAAGCTACACATAGAAAGCTTTTGTGAACAGAAAGTTCCTCCCTTCAGACATAACATTGTCGAAGATTGTCAAATAAGCAGTTGGAAACTTTGATTTAAGACATGAGGAAGATTGGGGCTGTACATATATGTATGTGTAGGTTCACTGTTCCATATGGTGATGGTTGAAGTTGCAGAGATGAGATCACCAATAGAATGTGTTTGGGCAAAAAAGGAAGGGACAGATGATGGAACTCTGAAAGGAGAATTTGAGTGGACGGAGAAGGAAAAGCCTGCAAAGAAAACTAAAAAAAAAAAAAAAAAAGGTAAGCCAGAGAAGTAGAAAGAGAAAGATGGGACTTGTGTCTTATGAGCAGAGGGACAAGAGAATGTCAGAACATTGAGTTTCATTGTCAAAAGCCATTTGCAAGATCAAGTAAGACTGGTACAGTAAGTTCTCACTTAACATCACTGATAGGTTCTTGGAAACTGTGACTTCAAGTGAAACAATGTATGTAATGGCACACACAAGCTAATTAGTAAAATTCTGTGGCACACCAAAAATATATATATATTTTTTGTCAATCTGACAAAAAGAAAACAGGTATAATTTTGGTTCATTCACACCAGACAGCTATTGTTGTGTTGGCTGTTGTCATTTTTAAAAATTTGATAATCTAAAGGAAAAGAGGTTAGTGTCCCGACTAAATAGTCAGGTGCTTCACATTTTCAAAATTCTTGCAGCATACCAGCGTGCTTTTGACGGCACATGGGCTGAAAATCGCTGCCATAGGCTAACTGATACACGCAAGAATTAAGTTGTAATGGCATCTTAGGAACGTTATAACTAAACATTAAATGAAACGATACTCAGAGACCTGCTGTATATGGTTTTGACAAAGAGGTCAGTAGAAGTCAAAATGAAACTATTTTTAAAAATCTGGCTTTGATCAGAATAAAAAAGGCTATGACTATTGTTAGGTTAGGTGGCTCAGGAGGCGGCACAAGAAATAGAGTCCAGTGAATCAGAAAAGAAAGGAAAGGAAAAGGTTTATTTCTGCATCCCCGGGAGACCCACGTACCCCAAGGACAGGGCAGGTGGATTCACACCAACAGGGAGGGGGGAGCTTTTTTAATACTGCAGTTGGGTGAGGGGCGGGGACATGAGCTGAGGAATTCTCTGCCGCAGGGGATGGGCGGGGGTATTCAGAAAGAAGTCAGTATCTGTGTGGGGATATGTGGCTAAAGGGATTAAGGGAGAAGAAGCCGATATCTGTGTCTGGCACGTTGATCTGTGAGAAATTCCAGGGGAAGTCCATTGTCTCATCACATGTCTGCATGTATCTGATCCTGGGCTCTCTCCGACCTAACAACTATAGAGTAGTCTTTAGAGATATTTGGTGGTAAAGTGAAGGAGAAAGGTAAATTACTTTGAGCATGATTGTAGGCTTAGGGGAAGGAGAAAACTAAGCAACTGTTGAGTGGCAGGAGGTCCCAAAGTCAATGGGGTGGGGTAGAGAAGTCTCCAGAGACGATTGTTTTAAAGGTGTCTGCTCTTCTAAGCGAGGTCTACAGACGGGTAGCATCAGCAGCACCTGGGAACTTGCTAGAGATGCAAAATCTCAGGGCAAATTGCAGGTGTAATGAAGCAGAATCCACATTTTCACAAGATCCGCAGGTGATCATAGCTTGTAACCCTCACAACAAGCGGTGAGATGGGCATTACTGCTCCCGTTTTTACCAATAATGAGACTAAGGCTTCAAGAAGTTGCCTGAGATAGCACAGCTGATTAGCAGCTGAGCCAACATTCAATCCCAGCACTTTCTGACTCCCATGCTCCTTTCAAAAGGTAGAAAAGTAAGTTCAGAGGAGTTTTTGCTTCACTCCATTCAGAATTGTTTCAGATGCTAGAACGCCGCCAGCGATCAATCACAGATCTGCAGCTCTAGTGCCGCCGCTGTGTTTGTTGAGACTGGGACGCTCGCATCCCTCTCTGAGCCCTTGGCTTACTCGCCAGAAATCACTCGGCAGGGTTGAACTTCACTTCCCAACAAACCCTGCGGCTTCCTATCGCGAGAGGCATGACGAGAACCTCGCTGCTCTCTCTTCTGGAGTGGAGGGTCCCAGCAGAGGCGGGACACGTCCCAGCACGGCGTAAAGGGCGCGCGGCATCCTGGGATATGTAGTCTGGCTGGAACCAGAGCGCCCCCTCAAATGAATGGGGTCGGGGCTGACAGTGAACTGCAGCTCCTCTGGCCGGGAGCGTTGGCGGCGGCGCCGGCGAAGAGCGGCGCTCCGCGAAGGGACGAAGTTCTGTGCCACCGCCGAGGCAGTGGTCTAGGCGGGCGCTTTCTCCGCGCGCGCTCCCCTTCCCCGCGCCCGCTCTCCGCGGTGGGCTTGGTGTTCGCTGGCTGCTGCAGTAACGTGATCTTCCTGGAGCTCCTGGTCAGGTGAGTGCCCCCCTCGGTTCCCGGGGCTGCACCGAGAAAGCCGGAGGGGCGTCCGCACGCGTCGCGGGGTCGGCTCTGCGCTCCTGGAACCCTGAGAGTCCACTCCTTCATCCTGCGCTCCGCCCGCTGTCCCACCAAATAGTTTCACAGCATCGCTCGCAGAAACACTCGGGGTGTTGCTGACATCACCCCCTTTTCACACACCGGGGGATTGAATCTGGGGAGATTTCTCACGTGACTGGCCTCGGGTTGGCAGGAGCTTGTGGCAGACCCCAAGGTTCCTTTAGCTCTTTTCTCGGGTAATAATGCCACGTTTGGCTACAGCAAAGCTTTTCGACTTATAATGCAGTCTGGTTTTGCACACACTGCAAAGAAAGTGTCATGTGTATTAAAGTGCCTCCAAAGCGTTTGTTTTGCTATCCTTACAGATCAGATGGCCATGAGGACTTTGCTCAAACATTACCTCTCAGTGATGTAGGTGAATCAGTTCTTATTTATGTATATGGTCCGTCTGATTGACCTAAGAGAGCATTTCTAGCTTTAAGATATTAGTCTTTAAATTGGGAGACATGCATTTTGAGACCTAACTTTCTAAATTAAGATTGGGGGAGTGGATAAAAACAGCTGTGGTACATTTATACAGTGGAATACTACTTGGCTGTAAAAAAGAAGAAAATCTGACCTTTTGCAACATCATGGATGGACCTGGGGAGTATT
Source organism: Myotis myotis (assembly GCF_014108235.1). Lineage (NCBI taxonomy): Eukaryota > Metazoa > Chordata > Mammalia > Chiroptera > Vespertilionidae > Myotis > Myotis myotis. The sequence continues at coordinate 58,616,426 of NW_023416315.1, forward strand.
ATGCTAAGTCAAATGAGCCAGTCAGAGAAAGACAAATACCATATGATCTCAGGTATATGTGGAATATAATGAACACAAGCATAGGTACATAACAGATTGACAGCTGTCAGAGGGGAGGAGAGTTGAGGGCTGGGTGAAAAAAGGTGAAGGGATTAAGAAAAAAAAAAATATATGACACAAGGCAGGAACAACAGTATGGTGATAGCCAGGTGGAAAGGAGGGGTTGGGAGGTAGAAGTGGGCAAAGAAGAGGTAAGTGGGAACAGAAATGTACTTGACTTTGGGTGGTGAGCGCAGGATGCAGGTGATGTTTTTATTGAGTTGTACACTTGAAACCTGTATGGTTTTATTAACCAGTGTCACCCCAATAAATTCAATTAAAAAAGAAAAAAAGAATGGGGGTGCCAAATGGAAGCTTCCAGTGGTGAGCAGGAGGTACTACACACAGATGTCAAATTTTAATGTTGCACACCTGAAACTTATGCAATGTTAGCTAAAAGAAAGAACGAAAGAAAGAAAGAGAGAGAGAGAGAGAGAGAGAGAAGAAAAGAAAAGAAAAAAGAGAAGAAAAGAAAAGGAAAAAAAGAAAAGAATGGCTTCACCAAAGGGAAACTAGGATGGCATGCAAATAATGTTGAGTAATAATGTGCAATGTTCAGTGGGTGCAAACTGTTACAGAAAAAGCACCAGGTGTCCTGAAAAAGGCTCAGGACTGAAAAATCTCAAAATTATGAACTTCATTCTTGGCTCTGTCATACCCAGGTTGGGTGACCTTTTCAAATCATTTCGCTTCTCTGGACCTCCTCCTCCTGCTGTAAAATGCTATTTATGGCGCTATCTACCATCATGTTTCTGAGTCTACACGTTATCTCCATTGACCCTCAGGACAATCTGTGTCCAGTATAGGTCAAGAATTATAATGTCTGTTTTACTGAAAATGGAACAGTTCCCAAGAAGTTAGATCGTCTTTTACTTCTTGTAAGTGGCAGAGACAAAACTGGAATCCAGGGTATCTAAACTCCTAGTCCAGTGGTTCTCAACCTGTGGGTTGCAAACAATGAAAATACATCCTGCATATCAGATATTTACATTATGATTCATAACAGTAGCAAAATTACTGAAGTAGCAATGAAAATAATTTTACGGTTGGTGGTCACCACAACATGAGGAACTGTATTAAAGGGTTGCGGCATTAGGAAGGTTGAGAACCTGTTAATTTTGAACTTGAGCAGCCTATAGGTTTTGGTCACCCAGTTTCTCATGTGGTGCTCATTAAAAATGTATTTTATTTTCCTGATACCATTGATTAAGCCATTCTGAAGCAACCAGTTTATTTAAGGTAAACTCTGTGTGGGGTTAATTTTTGCAGTTACTGAGCTTAAAATTTTGTTATGCAGACAGTGTTGATAAAGATCTGTCATTTGCCACTCTTTTCTTTTTAAAGGATAAAGTACTTAAAAAAAAAGAGAATAGTTTATTGATTTTTAGAGAGAGAGGAAGAGAGAGAGGAACATCGATATGAAAGTGCAACATCGATCAGCTGCCTCCTGCACGCTCCCCACCGGGGGTCCAGCCCAAAACCTGGGCATGTGCCTTGACCTCGAATCTGACCGGCAGCTTTGTGGTGCACAGGAGGAGGCCCAACGAACTGAGCCACACTGGCCAGAGCCATTTGTCCTTGAGAGTAGGTGGCGAGGGATATAGCAATGTATCCTGCTGTAAGCTGGTCCATTTCAAAGGAAGGTTACTTTGGAAATCATTTTTTTTTAAATGATTTCTGTTCTTTTTTTTTTTTAAAATTTATCTTTATAGTTGAAAGTATTATATATGTCCCCCTTTTTTCCACATTGACCCCCACCCCAGGCCTTCACTGCACTATTGTCTGTGTCCATGGGTTATGCAGATATGCATAGAAGTTCTCTGGTTAATCTCTTCCCACCCTCCACCCCCTCTAACACCCTGCCTTCCCTCTGAGATTTGTCGATTCGTTCCATGCTTCTATGCCTCTGGATCTGTTTTGTTCATCAGTTTATTTTGTTCATTACATTCCACATATGAGTGAGATCACATGATGCTTGTCTTTCTCTGACTGGCTTATTTGGCTTAGTATAATACTCTCCAGGTCCCTCCATGCTATACCAAAGGGTAAGATATCTTTCTTTTTTACTGCTGCATAGTATTCCATGGTGTAAATGTACCACAGCTTTTTTTATCCACTCATCTAACTTAGGCTGTTTCCAGATCTTCGCTATTGTAAATTGTACTGCTCTGAACATAGGGGTACATACATTCTTTCTGATTGGTGTTTCAGGTTTCTTGGGATATATTCCTAGAAGTGGGATCACTGGGTCAAATGGGAGTTCCATTTTTAATTTTTTGAGGAAACTCCATACTGTTTTCCACAGTGGCTACACCAGTCTGCATTCCCACCAGCAGTGTCCTAGGGTTCCCTTTTCTCCATGGCCTCACCAGCACTTGTCCTTTGTTGATTTGTTAATGATAGCCAGTCTGACAGGTGTGAGGTACTACCTCATTGTTGTTTTAATTTGCATCTCTCTGTTGATTAGTGACTGAGCATTTTTTCATGTGTGTCTTAGCCAGCTTTATGTCCTCTTTGGAAAAGTGTCTATTTAGGTCTTTGCCCATTTTTTAATTGGATTATTTGTAAGCAATCTATGAATTTAATGCAATTCCTTTAAAATACCAATGGCATATTTCACTGATCTAGAACAAATATTCCAACATTTATATGGAACCAAAAAAGACCATGAATAGCTGCAGCAATCGTGAGAAAGAAGGACAAAGTGGTAGGGATCACAATACAAGATATCAAGTTATACTACAAAGCCACTGTGCCTCAAAACAGCCTGGTCCTGGCAGAAGAACGGGCATATAGATTAATGGAACAGAACAGAGAACCCAGAAATCGACCCAAGCCATTATGCTCAATTAATATTTGACAAAGGAGGCAAGAGCATATAATGGAGTAAAGATAGTTTCTTCAATAAGTGGTGTTGGGAAAATTGGACAAATACATGCAAAAAAATGAAACTAGGCCACCAACTTACACCATACACAAGAATGAAGTCAAAATGGATAAAAGACTTAAATGTAAGTCATGAAACCATAAAAATTCTGCAAGAAACCATAGGCAGCAAAATATTAGATACCTCTCGTAACATGTTTGCTGATAGATCTCCTAAGCCTTAGGCAAGGGAAACAAAGGAGAAAATAAACAAATGGGACTACATCAAATAAAAAGCTTCTGCACAGCAAAAGAAATCACCAACAAATGAAAAGGGAGCCTACTGCATGGGAGAACATATTTGCCACAGATATATATGGTAAGGGGTTAATTTTCAAACTATTTAAAGGACTCATACAACTTAACAAATGGAAATTGATTTTAAAATATAAAAATGTGATAAAATCAGGCCAGCCAAATAAAGATCAGAGAAGAATATTGTCATATTTGTGTTGAATATGCCATTAAATTAAATCTTCTGAAAGGTTGTGTGAAGTCAGTTACGCTAGCAGCTGAAGGTCCTCTTTACTAGTTATGAGCACTCGGCTAAATTACTTGATCTCCCTAGTCTGTTTGCTCAACAGTAAAAGTGGGGTGGGGAGGTGATGGCTCCACCTGCCTCAAGTGGATTTGAAGGAGATTCACATGCAAAGCCTGAAGCACATTCAGGCTTCCCCTCCCTTCTAACAACTTTTATTTCAGTGCAGGTCTGCCTTGTTTTATGGGTTTGTTCCTGAGAAGTTGTGGATAAATCTAACTTTACGCAATGTTTTCATGCATTATGGAAGCTTCTATTTAGAATGCTTTGAATAATGTGTAAATAAATCGGCACTCATTTATGCCTTTTGTAAATCGAGATTTTTGCATACAGCAATGGGCTTTCATAAGGAGAGGGGGTACATTTATGACTTTAATGAATGGTACATCAGATGAATAGCAGCTTTTTTCCTGATTTGCTTGGGCAACTCATGACTTCTCATGTTACAATAAAATAAGAGCTGGTTGGACTGGATGGTCTTTAAAGTTCTTTCTAGTTTTGGCCTTCTCAGAATTTGTGACTCTGTCTTGGGACATCACAGCTCATAAATCTTTATAGAGCAGGAACTGTGCTTTTTATATGGCTTCCTTGGAACCCTTGGGTGCTGTAATAAATGGCAGGTAGAAACATGGAAATGCTACAGTGAATTGCAGGGAGAAGCGAACATTTTAAATCATTTTTCCCAAATTGGAAAAACAAATGTAGGCTTTTCTTTATGATGTTCATGCCTATATTTAGGATCTAAAATAAAATACAGGCCACAGTGCAGTGTAAAGAGCAGATGTGAATGACTGAGGAGATGTGCATCAGCTCACTGAGTAGGCAAGGTATTGTGTGTTTTACATGAGGAAAATACTCTGAAACATTTTCTTTCCGCCAATTTATTCCAATCAAGTGCCTGGTATTGAATCAAATAGAAAAGTTTCCTAAATCTAGACTATGAGATAACAAAAGGCATAAAATATATGCCCAATTCTTTCTCTTCAAAGTTGCCTTTTTTTAATTTTTATTTTTTTAAATATATTTTATTGATTTTTTACAGAGAGGAAGGGAGAGAGATAGAGAGTTAGAAACATCGATGAGAGAGAAACATCGATCAGCTGCCTCCTGCACATCTCCTACTGGGAATGTGCCCGCAACCCAGGTACAAGCCCTTGACCGAATCGAACCCGGGACCTTTCAGTCCACAGGCCGACGCTCTATCCACTGAGCCAAACCGGCTTCGGCAAAGTTGCCTTTTTTTAAAAATAAAAATTTGCCCTGGCCCACATGGCTCGGTTGGTTGGAGCATCGTTCCATCATGCACTGAAGGGTCATGGGTTCGATTCCTGGTCAGATACATACCCAGGTTGTGGTTTTGATCCCCAGTCAGGGCGCATACGAGAGGCAACCAATCGATGTTTCTCTCTCACGTGTATGTCTCTCTCTAAAATCAATAAAAGCATATCCTCGGGTGAGGATTTAAAAAAATTTTTATATAAAAAGTTAGAATGAAATAAAATAAATTTGGATTCTTGTAAAAGAGAATTCAAAGTCAAAGAAACTGTTTGCAGTTATGACTATAATTCCCAAAAATGAATTTCAACAAAACAAGTGATTTAGGGAAAAGGCTCCTAAGTTTTTACTCCAAAGTTTTAAAATGAATTAAGTTAAAATAAATAATTCCATTGGTATCTACACAACAGTGTGTTCCTAAAAAGCTCTGTAAGTTCATTTTTTAAAAATGGAATCATGTGAGTGCAGTAGGGAAATTTAACAATGCTATGGAAAAAGAGCACGGAGATTAGATTTGGCAAGGGGCTGACTGGATTTGTTGTTGGAGGTGTCCTAAATCCAGATCATGGTTGCTTAAAGTGAGGCACCCCCACGTTCACTCAGGTGCTTGAGTGAAGGCCAGACACTGCCCAGAGAGTAGGGGCACCTTCCTCTAGCCATCCTTCTGTGGCACTGGGTCCTTACTATCTCATACTCCCTCATCCTGTCATCTCGGGGGCAGAGATCAGGTCTCATTCACATGGGAGCTTCCTGGCCGCTAGCCCCTAACTTTACGCACAGTAGGTACTCCCTAATTGTTCTTTAATTGAATCGACCTAGGCTTTTAGTAAAGAGAAATGGGAGGGGGAAAGCCAGGAAGCTTCTTGAGCCCTCGGGCTAAGTCTTGGGCTTGGCACTTTGTGTATATTTTTTTCATTACATCCTCATGACAAGGTTAAAAACATGTCCCTTTTGATTTACAGGTGAGAAGAAAACGGTCAATATAAACATATTTTAAGAGGTTACTATATTCAATTGAAGACCTTCTCATATGCAAGATGTGACATTTTGGTCATCCTAGAGTCCCAGTCTGCCTTTTTCCCTGCTTGGCAGACACTGTGGGAAGTGCTTTTCAGGGACTGGCTTATTTGCTCTGCAGTAAAACCAATGAGATAGTAGGCACTCATACTGTTCCCATTTGAAAGATAAGAAAACTAGATGTAGATAGGGTAATCAACTTCCATGTCACAGGGTAAGTGACAGCTGCGTCTTGCATGTCACTGTGTATTTTTAGCCACTGGAGCGCGGTAATTCTCAACCTTGTGTCAGCACATAAAGATCACCTGTGTGTCTTACAGGCACCCTCACCCCTTCCGGCCTTTCCCCCATACCTACCTTAGGGTTCTCAGCTCTGGCTGCACATGAGAATCAAGTGGGAAGCTTTCAAAAGTACAGGACCTATCCCAGACCAATCCAGTCCGAACTGGGAGGGGAGGCTCCCAGCGCTCATGGTTTTAACGAGCAGCCTAGGTGTGCAGACTGTGCCAAGAACTATCTATGCCGAAACCAGTTTGGCTCAGTGGATAGAGCGTCGGCCTGCGGGCTGAAAGGTCCCGGGTTCGATTCCGGTCAAGGGCATGTACCTGGGTTGCGGGCACTTCCCCAATGGGGGATGTGCAGGAGGCAGCTGATCGATGTTTCTCTCTCATCGATGTTTCTAACTCTCTATCTCTCTCCCTTCCTCTCTGTAAAAAATCAATAAAATATATTGAAAAAAGAAAAAGAACTATCTAGAGCTCAGGTTCCTTCTCTAACTCATAGTGAGGCTAATGGCTTTAATTAGCTCCTTCAATGAGGTAAATGTCGTACATGATTATTTATGGATTCCTGCAGCCTTTAGCTCTGTCCCTTGAACGTAAGAGGTGCTAAAAGAAATCACCGAATTGAATATAAAGCAGTAGTTTTCATAGGCAGTGGAGCCTAAAGAGTAGCAACAGCTCTGCCTCAGATGTCAGCTTAGCTCCGTACAAGAAAGGCGGGTGCTTGGAGCTGTTTATTTTTATGCCTGATGGGTGTATTTTGGAATTTGTATGCTCGGCACTGCTATTCAATATTAAAACCACTAACAGAGGATGGAGTTTTTTGTTTATTTTAAAATAAATAGCGTTGTATTAATATGTAGTAATATAATTACATCCCTCTACTCAGTATCTGTGGGTAAATGCCTTGGGTGAAGGTGAAGATGCAGGCTACGAAGGCTGAATTTTGTAATGTGGGGATGTGGGTAGCATGGGCAACCAGGGAGCTTCAGGAAAACAAAGGCAGCTAGCTGCTCACTTTGACCTTCCTCCAGTGGTTGAGCAGAGCCTCATGGAGGACAAGCTCAAGAAAACGACACACGGTTTGAGTAACTCCTTTCAGCGTGCCTCAGGAGGGATGCCAGAAGGAATTCTCTTGTACATTTCCCCCGAAGTCACCGTGAGATTCCCCATCCCTTACTAGATCACTGAAGAGCTTCGAATGAATTTCATGAACATTCACTGAGCGCCTAATAGTGTTGTATCGTAAATCAGCGAGCTAGACGAGACGCCTTAATGAGCCAATTAGTTGGGAGTCATCTTTATTGCCCGCGGGTTCAGAGCAGAATACCGCTGTCATTCCGAACCCCAAAACATAGAGGAAGTTCTCGCTATTTATACCTTTTGACCTCTTTGCAGATATTACAAAGAGCTCTGTGTAGGTTCTTTTTGCAGACAGTTTGTAACTTTGGATACATAATGAACAAACACTTGGTATGAGAATATGGGAATTATTATCAGTATTCACCTATTACGTTAGACGGCTAGCTTGCAAGGTCAGACAGTTAAGTTTTTATCTTTTTCTATTCAAACTAAAACAGTTATTTTACAGAATAAGGGACTATCTAAAAATAACGGAGTCGGCCTACAGAATAAGAGACTGTCTAAGAATAACAGTAGTTCAAACAGCAGTTTTCTAAAGGAGGAATTACTATGCTTCGGTATATTTGTGTTAAAGGTTGTGGAGAATAAGCAGTGTCCTCATTCTTTTCATTATTGCTTCTTACCCTCTCCCCACCCTCATCTAAAACCCCCTTTTAGACATTTTTTCCTAGACATCCCCCCCAGACACACTGTACATGGGTTTATGTACTGTACATATATCTGTACTTTATACTTACAAAATACTAAGCTTTCTCCCACCCTAAGAACCAGTTTTTGCCCCTATAGAGGAGTGAAGGCAATGTCCCTGGATATGAGTCTTTGACTGACTCTAGTCTTGGAGATTCCTGCTCAGGATATATAAATGTTTCTAGGAGACCTGAGCATGAGCTGTATAGGCTGACTAGGATCCTGAATGAAGTCCTCTTGGTTATGTAAGTGAAGATCTCAAAAAGAACATCTGACTGACCAACTTCCTACAGTTTACTAGGAAGGTTGTGTCATAGTTCCAGGAAGAGTATATCAGAGTGGTCCTTCGTGATGGCCTGGAAGAGTGAAATAAGGCTTGACGTTCTTCTCTGTGAGGTATATTGCTAAATGTATGGGATTCATGGGACATGAAAACTGAGAAGACAGTGGGTAATGGAAATCTATCTCCCTGTTACTCTGAACTGTCAATATAACAGGTCATAGTGGCCTTTATCTCAGTCTTTTGTGCCTTTTTCTTTTTGTCCCTCACTATGCAGGAAGCATCCAGGATGCGGGAACATTGTGACATTTGCGCCATTTTTATTTATTGCTGTGGAAGGCTTCCTCTTTGAAGTCAATTTGGGGAGGAAGCAGCCAGCTATCCCAATAAGGTATGTACATTGACGTCTCTTTTAGCCTTGTTTGTCTTAAAATAACATCGCCTAAGAATCCAGAAACACCAGTCAGAAAGAATATATCCACCCCTGTGTTCATAGCAGTGCAATTTACACTAGCTAAGATTTGTAAACAGCCCCAGTGCCCATCAGCGAGATGAGCAGATAAAAAGGCTGTGGTACCTTACACACTGGAATGCTACACAGCTGTAAGAAAAGAAAGAACTCACCATTTGCAACAGTGGGCATGAACCTGGAGCGTATTATGCGAATCTGAATAAGCCAGTCAGAGAAAGATGAGTACAGTGGGGCCTTGACTTACGAGTGTCCCGACGAAGGAGTTTTTTGAGATACCAGCTGTCTCGGCGGATTTTTTGCATTGAGTTGATAGAGTAATTTGAGTTAACGAGCTCCTGAACGAGCTCGGTCTCAGAATGAATTAAACTCGTAAGTCAAGGCCCCACTGTATCACATTATCTCACTCATTTGTGGAATCTAATGAACAAAATAAACCGATCCAGAGGCACAAAAGCATGCAACAGGCTGACAAACTTCAGAGGGAAAGGGGGGGTGAGGGGTGGAAGGGGAGGATTCACTGGGGAACTTACATGCATTTATGCATAACCCAGGAACACAGACAATAGGGTGGTGACAGCCTGGCAGAGGTGGGTACCGGGTGGAGGGGGTCAATGGGGAAAGAACACAAACAGGACATCTGTAATACTTTCAACGATAAAGAGAAATTTTTTAAAAAATAAGAGCTTTTCTGGTACTTATATAAAAGGAATATGAGACATCTATTTATAAGATTTGTATCAATGGTATTAGTAGAGTTTATATTCATTTTCTGAATTTAATATGTTGTGAAACTCCAGGAGCCTATATTTAGAATAAAATTCCTGCCACAACACTTTAAATAACTGTGATAGAGACAACAGTATATATGTGTGTGTGTGTGTGTGTGTGGTAGGTGGTTAGTTAAAGGCCTAGTGTGATCACCAATTTTTTAAATAGTTATGTACGCTATCCTCATGTTATCACATATGGTAAGAGTGGTCTCATTGTTCCTTTTAAGAAATGAATGGCTTTTGGAAATAGAGGTGGTAGTTGCACAATATTGAGAATGTACTAAATGCCCCTGAATTGTTCACTTTAAAATGGTTGATTTTATGTTATGGGAATTTCACTTCAATTAAAAGAAAGTGACTGGCAAGCTAAGGCAAAATTATTGATTCCAGACCTCTGTCCATTAGTCCATATTTACATAATTGTACTCATGGGGCCAAATAGCAGTTCTTATAATAAACAGTGTATCGAAAACTCAGTATTCTTGCTGTCAGAGACTTGAAATAAATATATAATCCATCCAATTGTGAGTATGTAATAGGATAGTGTCACTTAATCTCTCTGAGGGGGTCCTTCTGGTATGAATGTATTCGGGGACTGGTTAAGGCTCGTCCTTGTTGGTATTACTTTGCAGCATTCCTGAGTAAGCTTACTATAGAAAATCTAGCTGAATTTTGTTATTAATATCATATTTAAAGTTCCCAAATGTGATGCTAAATATTCTGAATACATTTTTGTTTGTTTCTGTTGGCTTTCATATCTCCATAAAATCCTTTGCTCTCAAGACCAGCATGTACATCACGGGAGCTCCAGCATTTTTCATTTCTTTGACCCTTTCTCTCTTTCCATTCTGGCTGCCTGTGTAGTTCAGGAACATATTCCCTTTCCTCTTAACTTTCATAGTAGTTCTAGAGGCCCAGTGCACAACATGCGTGCACTCGGGAGGTGGGGGAAGAGATCCTTCAGCCCAGCCTGTGCCCTTTAGCAGTCTGGGAGCCCCTCAGGGGCCTAAGCTGGCAGCTGGACATCCTTAGCGCTGCCGCGGAGGTGGGAGAGGCTCCCACCACCGCTGCTGTGCTTGCCATCTGTGAGCCTGGCTTCTGGCTGAGCGGCGCTCCCCCTGTGGGAGTGCAGTGACCACCAGGGGGCAGCTCCTGCGTTGAGTGCCTGCCCCCTGGTGGTCAGTGTGCACCATAGCAACCAGTCATTCCATTGTTCGGTCAATTTGCATATTACCCTTTTATTATATAGGATCCTTTCTGCACGGCCTTCCACCTGTCACCGCCTCATCCCCTGTGTCAACTTCTTACCTTTATAGCATGGCACCCTATCTCACAAGTGCTCAGGGGTCACCATTAGGGTCAAAGTGAAGCCCAAACTCCCTAACCTGCCCTTGGAGGCTCACCATAATCCTTCCCTAACAACCGTACTTCATATGTCCCATTTGTGCTGGCTTTTTATTTCCTATCTACGAAGCTGTAATGAAAATCTTGCTCATGTCATTCATTCCTGTGAGCAATTACTGGGCAGTGCTATGTTGGCAACAATGTGGAATATAGTTGGAATTTTTTCCTAAAAGACCTTGATGAACACACTTTATCTTTAAATGGCATCTTTTCAAGACAGGGACTAAAAATTTGGCAAGTCGCCGATAGTGTATGATTTAAAGCAGGGAAACAGCTATTGCCAGTAATTTTTTCATGTGTGTGATACTGTTCTGCATTGATAGGGAAGATAGCTTAGACTTGGTGCTATTGCATTCTGCAGATGTACAAAGATGAAGGATGAGATCCCCGTCCTTCAAAGGTCAGCATTTCATGACGAACATAGAACCCTTTATTTGCCTTTCCCCTGCAATCTTTAGCCATTTATTTTAAGCTAGAGGCCCGGTGCACGGATTGGCGCACAGGGGAGCGGGTTTATCTCAGCCTGGCCTGCGCCCTCTCACACTCAGGGACCCCTCGGGGGATGTAGCAGTGCACCAACTGACAGGTGACCAGGGAGGAGCCTGAGCAGGGGCCCGGTGCCACGCTGCTCGCACTCATCCCGATCCGTTGTGCCTGCCACCTCTGCTCGGTAGCACTGCCGCGGAGTCAGGAGAGGCTCCTGCCACTGAAGCTGCACTCGCCAGCTGTGAGCCTGGCTTCTGGCTGAGCGGCTCTCCCCCTGTGGGAGCGCACTGACAACCAGGGGGAAGCTCCTACGTTGAGTGTCTGTCCCCTGGTGGTCAGTGAGCGTCATAGCGACTGGTCGACCCGTTGTTCTAGTCATTCGGTCATAATGGTCTCTTGGGCTTTTATATATATACTAGAGACCCGGTGCACAAAAATTTGTGCACTTGCGGGGGGGGGGTCCCCTCAGCCCGGCCTGCGCCCATTCACAGTCCAGGACCCCTTAGGAGATGTCCACCTGTCTACTTAGGCCCACTCCCCGGAGGATTAGGCCTAAGCTTGCAGTCAGACATCCTTCTGCAGCCAGGGAGCCCTCGGGGGATGTCCAACTAAAGGCTTAGGCCCCCAAGGGATCAGGTCTAAACCGTTAGTCGGACATTCTTAGTGCTGCTATGGAGGTGGGAGAGGATCCTGCTGCCACCACTGTGCTGGCCAGCCATGAGCCAGCTTCTGGCTGAGTGGCACTCCCCATATGGAAGTGCACTGACCACCAGGGGGCAGCTCCTGCATTGAGCCTCTGCCCCGTGGTGGTCAGTGCGCATCATAGCAACCAGCCATTCTGCCGTTCAGTCAATGTGCATATTAGCCTTTTATTATTATACTAGACGCCGGGTGCACAAAAATTTGTGCACTCGGGGGAAGGGGGGGTCCCTCAGACTGGCCTGTGCCCTCTCGCAGTCTGGGACCCCTCGGGAGATAACGACCTGCTGGCTTAGGCCTGCTCCCAGGTGGCAGAGGGCAGGCCCAATCCCTAGGTGCAGCCCCTGGTCGGGCTCAGAGCAGGGCCGATTGGGGAGCTGGGGCGCCTTCCCCTGTCATGCACAGAGCAGGGCAGATTGGGAGGTTGCGATGCCACCCTCAGTCATGCTCAGGGTAGGGCTGATTGGGGGGTTGGGGCACCGCCCCCTGTCACACTCAAGGCAGGGTCGATGGGGAGGTTGCGGCGCCACCCCCTGTCACGCACAGAGCAGGGCCCATCAGGGGGGTTGGGGCTCCATACCCTGTCATGCACAGAGCAGGGTCAATCAGGGGGTTGGGGAGCTCCCCCCTGTCATGCACAGAGCAGGGCCGATCAGGGGGTTCAGGAGCTCCCCCCTGTCACTCACAGAGTAGGGCCGATAGGGGAGTTGGGGCACCGCCCCCTGTCACAATCAGGGCAGGGCAGGGCGGATCAGGGGGTTGGGGCGCCGCCCTCTATCACCCACAGAGCAGGGCCGATCAGGGGGTTGGGGCGCCGCCACTGTCACAGAGCTGCAGGGCAATCAGGGGGTTTGGGCGCTGCCCCCTGTCACACTGATCCCGGTGCCGGGAGGCCTCTCAGCTCCGCTGATCTCGGTGCTGGGAGGCATATTACCCTTTTACTATATAGGATAGAGGCCTGGTGCATGGGTGGGGCTGGCTGGTTTGCCCTGAAGGGTGTCCTGGATCAGGGTGGGGGTCCCCACTGGGGTGCCTGGCCAGCCTGGGTGAGGGGATGATGGCTGTTTGCAGCTGGTCACACACCCTTCAGGGTGGGGGTCCCCACTGGGGTGCCTGGCCAGTCTGGCTGAGGGGCTGAGGGCTGTTTTCAGGCTGGGACTGAAGCTCCCAACTGCTCCTTCTTTTCTTTTTTTTTTTTTTTTATTCTGGGCCAGCTTTAGCTCTTAGGCCTCCGCTGCTGAAAACAGGTTTCTGGCCTTTGTTTACCATCTGTATTTGATACAATGTTGCGGTCCGGCTGGCTGAAGCCCTGCTGAGTAAAGCAGGTCTCTGGGTTTTTTTAGCTTCTATATTCGCAACATAGTTGCTGAGAGTTGCAGCTGAGAGGCTGGCAAGTCAGGCGGGGGACGTTGGAGTTCTCCGTCACTGAAGCAAGCAAGCCTCCCTGTTCGCATCAGCTGCCTGGCTGCCGGCCGCCATCTTGGCTGCCAGTTAATTTGCATATCTCGACCCTACTCTGTGAGTGACAGGGAGATTAGCCAATGGGAAGGGTAGCGGTCGTACGCCAATTACCATGTTTCTCTTTTATTAGTGTAGATAGGATGTCCCTATTTCCCCCCCTTTGCCCCCTCTACCCAGCTCTTGCCTCCCACTTCTCTCTGGCCATCACCATATCGTTGTCTGTGACCAATGTTGTGCATATATTTTCTTTGGGGCTGGGCTGCCTCACCGTCCGGGGTCTTAAGAGCATTTTTTTTTTTTTTTTCAAATGAACACAGTGAAGAGTCACACACTTTTTTTTTTTTTTTTAACATGAGGCACAAAAAATGATTCTCTTCGTGTGCGCTGTTTTACAGCTACAGATGGCTTCTAGGGAGCAGCCTTGAGGCAGTCACGGCCCCCACCACCTGGGACAGAGGAAGGGGAGGCTGCAAAACGGCCTTGTCCAAGCTCAGACGAATGCCTGCTCTGGGCACTGCCGTGGACGTTCCCTGTGCCTATGGCCTGAAAGCGGGCGGAGCCCTCAAGGGAACCATCTGCCCCAAGCCTTCCATCTTTTCAGGGCTAAAGTCTCACTCTTCCTATCGACCAAGTGTAGCAGCCGCTTAAAATCTAAGGGGTGACCCCAGAACCAAACCTCGTCTGTGCCATGAACGTGAGGCCTGGTTGCCCAGGGGGTGGGCATGACTTTAACAGCCAAGATGAGGGGAAGGGAATAAACTATGTGCAACTACAACATCTGAAGTAATATTTACATTTGAAAACCTGGGCCGGGAAGCTTGGAATGGCGTCGCGGCTGGGCGACCTGCCCTTTTCCTTCACTTGCCTGAAGCCGCACCTCCTCTACCTCGCGCTCCTCTCGCATCCTGAGGGGAACACCCAGCCTCAGCACCATTCTCTCCAGACGTAGCCCCGCCCCGCTCTGAGCCACGTCCCCTCTCCATATGCAAACATGGTGCCACCTTGTGCTTAGCCACGCCCCCTGCCTTTCAGTACAGAAAATGGCGCCTCCCACCTTGGGCTTAAGCCTCCAGGTGAAGAGCTGCCTCCCGCTTCCCCACGCGGGCCGGATCGGGTCCCCGGGCAGCAACGCAGCCCGGCTTCTGGGTCTTCTCTGATCACCGATCACCAGTGATCAGTGATCGGAGAAGCCGAGCCGGGCAGGGAAGAGGCGGCTGCTGGCATCCACCTCTTCCCTTCCCCGCCCGGCTTCTTCGATCACTGGCTGGGGGGGGTGGGCAAAGGCAGCCCGGGTCTCCGATCATGGGCCTGGGGGCCGCCTGGGTTTCCAATCACTGTCAGCAGCAGGCGGCTTCTTCCGTCCTTCCCCTTTCGCCTCCCAGCATTGCACCTACGTATGCAAATTAATCGCCATCTTTGTTGACAGTTAATTTGCATATTGCCCTGATTAGCCAATGGGAATCGTAGCAAAGGTATGGTCAATTACCATGTTTGTCTATTATTAGTGTAGACTAGAAGCCTGGTGCACAAAATTTGTGCAAGGATAGGCCTTCCTTCCCCTGGCTGCCGGCACCGGCTTCCCTCTGGCACCCTTGACTCAGGCTTCTCTTGCATCCCGGCTTTGTCCGGAAGGTCGTCAGGAAGGACGTCCTCTAATTAGCATAGTATGCTTTTATTATTATAGATACTAGAGGCCCAGTGCAAGAAATTCGTGTATGGCTGGGGGTCCCCTCAGCCCAGCCTGCACCCTCTCCATTCCGGGAATATCTGACTGCCGGTTTAGGCCTGATCCCTGGGCCTAAACCGGCAGTTGGACATCTCTCTCACAATTCAGGACCGCTGGCTCCTAACTGCTCACCTGCCTGATTGCCTCTAACTGCCCCCTTTGCTGGCCTGGTCTCCCCCAACTGCCCCTCTCCCCCCCCGCCAGCCTGGTCACCCCTAACTGCCCTCCTGGCCAGCCTGGTCGTCTCTTACTGCCCCCCTCTGCTGGCTTTGTCACCCCTAACTGATCCCCTCTCCCCCCGCCAGCCTGCTCGCCCCAACTGCCTCCTCCCCCGCCAGCCTGGTCGCCCCATGCAGCCCGCTGTTCAGTCATTTGGTCGTCCCTCACTAACCCCCCCTGCCAGCCTGGTCGCCCCATGCAGCCTGCTATTTATTCATTTGGTCGTCCCTCAGTAACCCCCTTGCCGGGCTTGTCGCCCCACACAGTCTGCTTTTCAGTCATTAGTCCGGTTGTTTTGGTTGTGAAAGCCCCTGGCTTTTTATACACTAGGAGATTATATATATATAATTTTTTCACCTATTGAATGTATTGGGTTGAATAAAATGAAATTACTGACATTCAATCCTTTTTGACCTACAAAAGTATGGTCATGTGGTTGAATGTGATATGTATAAAAGGCATCTTAATTTTATTTGGTTTAACCTGGTATGTATGAAAGGCATTGTAAAAGTATTTTGTAGTTCAAAGTGGGGACATACAAATGTAAAATTATTTAATTCATTTGTTTATTTGTATTTATCCCTTTATTTTTCTAAGGTACTAGGGTTACTGGATTTTCTTTTTAGCTTTTGTGTGGTTGTTTTTTATTTAAAGACCTGTAAGTCTTAAAAAGGGGCCCTGGTTTTTAAAAACAAATTTGTACAAGTTAAATGATGTCCTCATTAATTTGGAGGCCACTCCAAATGTGAGATAATTATTAACAGTTGCTAGGCTGAAAGTAACCTTTGACTTAGCAAATATTTTCTTTAGAAATAGTGAAAATTAATAGTATAAACAAGTGTATAGAAGAAGTATTTGAGAGAATTAACCATTTTTAAGTTCTTTAGAGGTATAAGAAAATTATACAAAGAAGTGATACTGTAATAACAATTATTCACTTTGCCCTAACCGGTTTGGCTCAGTGGATAGAGCGTCGGCCTGCGGACTCAAGGGTCTCAGGTTTGATTCCAGTCAAGGGCATGTACCTTGGTTGCAGGCACATCCCCAGTAGGGAGTGTGCAGGAAGCAGCTGATCAATGTTTCTCTCTCATCGAAGTTTCTAACTCTCAATCCCTCTCCCTTCCTCTCTGTAAAAAATCAATAAAATATATTTTTTTTAAAAAAGTCAAAAAAATTATTCACTTTTTGTTTTATTTTTGAAATTAAATATATTGAGGTAGCAATAAATTTGTTATTAATAGCATCATATAAATTTCAGGTATACAAGTTATGACATCTGTATACTCTTTTGTGTGTTCACCACCCGAATCAAATCTTCTGTCACCATATTTTACCCCTTTTACCCTCTTTGTTCTCCCCCCTTACCACTTCCCCTCTGGTAATCACCATTTTGTTGTCTGTTTCTAAGAGTTTGGGGTTTGTTTGTTTTTTCTTATATCCCACATACAGGTGAAATCATACCGTTCTTGTTCTTCTTTGTCTTAATTTCACTTAGCATAAATATTCTGAAGATCCATCCACGTTCTCGCACATGGGAGTATTTCATCTTTTCTTATGACTGAGTAGTAGTCCATTGTTTATATGTACCCCATCTTCTTTATCCAATCATCTGTCAAAGGACACTTAGGTTGTTTCCATATCTTGGATCTTGTGCAGTGAACGTAGGGATATACATATCTTTACAAATAAATGTTTTCCAACTTTTTAGGTAGATACTCAGAAGAGGGATTGCTGGGTCATGTGGTAGCTCTGTTCTTATTATTTTGAGGAACCAGTCCACACTGTTTTTCCATAGTGGTTACATTTCCACCAGTAATGCCAGAGGGTTCCCGTTTCTCCACATCCTTGCCAGCACTTATTTGATTTACTGATATCCATTCTGACAGATGTGAGATGATATTTCATTGTGGTTTTAATTGTCATTTTCCTGACGATTAGTCATTTGTAGCTTTAGATTAGTCATGCTGAGCATCTTTTCATATCTCTGCTGTCCATCTATATGTCCTCTTTAGAGAAATGTCTGTTCAGCCTCAGCTTATTTCTTAATTGGATTGTTTGGTGTTTTTTGTTGTTATTGAGTTGTATGAGTTCTTTATGTATTTTTGGTATCAGCCCTAATCAGAGGTATCATTTGCAAATATCTTCCCCCAGTCAGGTTGGTTGCCTTTTTGTTTTGTTGATGGTTTCTTTTGCTATGTGGAAGCTTTTTCGTTTGATGTACTAGCAGACCCATTCATTTATTTTTGCTTTTATTTCCCATGCCTTTGGGGTTAAGTTCACAAAAGCCCCTCTGAGACCAAAGTCCGCAAGTTTAGTGCCTATGTTTTCTTCTATGTATTTTATTGGTTCAGGTCTTATATTCAAGTCCTTGGTCCATTTTGAGCTAACTTTTGTTTATGGTGTCAAATAGCGGTTTAGTTTCATTCTTTTGGATGTGGCTTTCCAGTTTTCCCAGCACCATTTATTGAAGAGACTTTCTTTTCTCTGCTGTGTGCTTTTGTCTCCTTTGTCAACTATTAGTTGCCTATAGACTAGTATGTGTCAGCTTATTTCTGGGCTCTATTCTGTTCCTTTGGTCTGTGTGTCTCTTTTTCTGATTGTTTTAGCTTTGTAGTATAATTTTAAGACAGGCAGTGTGATACATCAGGCTTTGTCCTTTTTTCTCTAGGTAGCTTTGGCTATTTTAGGGTCTTTTGTGGTTCCACATAGATCTGAGGATTTTTTGTTCTTATTTCTGTGAAAAATACCATTGGGGTTTTGATGGGGATTGTGTTAAATCTGTATATTACTTTAGCTAATGGTCATTTTTAACAGTGTTAATTCTTCCAATCCATGAACATGGAATATCTTTCTATTTCTTTGTGTCTTCTTCAGTTTCTTTCAACAATGTCTTATAGTTTTCAGTGTACAGGTCTTTCACCTCCTTTGTTAAATTTCTTTCTAGGTATTTTATCCTTCTTGTTGCAGTTGTAAATGGGATCGTTTTGTTTCTTTTTCTGGTATTTTGTTGTTTGCATATAGCAGGGGTCCTCAAACTGTGGCCCGTGGGCCACATGCAAATACAAATATTGTATTTGTTCCCGTTTTGTTTTTTTACTTCAAAATAAGATATGTGCAGTGTGCATAGGAATTTGTTAATAGTTTTTTTTTTAAACTATAGTCCAGCCCTCCAACGGTCTGAGGGACAGTGAACTGGCCCCCTGTTTAAAAAGTTTGAGGACCCCTGGCATATAGGAATATAGTGGATTTTTGTATATTGACTTTTGTATCTTGCTGCTTTATTGTATTTGTCATTGTTTCTAATAGTCTTTTGGTGGAGTCTTTAGAACTTTCTATATACAGAATCATGTTGTCTGCAAATAGTGACAGTTCTGTTTCGATACTTTTTATTTTTTTTTCTCCCCTAATTGCTCTGGCTCGCACTTCCAGCACTATGTTGAATAACAGTGGCAAGAATGAGCATTCTTGTTTTGTTCCTGATCTTAGAGAAAAAATGTCCAGTTTTTCACCATTGAATATGGTATTAGCTGAGAGTTTGTCATATATGGCCTTTATTATGTTGAGATACTTTCCTTCTATATCCATTTTATTGAGTATATTAATCATAAGTGGATGTTGTATCTTGTCAAATGCTTTTTCTGCATCTATTTATATGATTATATGATTTTTATCTTTTATTTTGTTAATGTGGTTTATCACATTGATTGATTTGCAAACATTGAGCCATCCTTGCATCCAGGGAATGAACCCTACTTAATCTTTTTTTTTTTTTTCCAATTTGTTTTTACTAGAGGCCTGGTGCACGGATTTGTGCCCTGGTGGGGTCCCTCGGCCTGGCCTGCGGACATCCCCCGAGGAGTCCCAGATTGTGAGAGGGCATAGGCCAGGCCAAGGGACCTCACCAGTGCATGATCGGGGCTGGGGAGGGACCACAGGAGGGCTCCAGGGTGTGTTCGGCCCGCCTTGTCCAGTCCTAATCAGCCAGACCCCAGCAGCAAGCTAACCTACCGGTTGGAATGTCTGCCCCATGATGGTCAGTGCACATCATAGTGACTGATGGAATGGTCGAATGAATGGTCAGACACTTAGCATATTAGGCTTTTATTATATAGGATTGATTTCTGAGAGCGGAAAGGAGAGGAAGTGGGGGATAGAAACATCGATGAGAAATATTGATCTGTTGCTTCCTGCACGCCCCCTAGTGGGGATCTTCCAGGGCTGACCAGCAGACCCTGAGTGACGGATGAATGATTACTCTAACACAATGTTTGCTGTGAAAGAGAGGACTAAGGGACCGCCTGGCTAAAGGAACCAGACAGCCTCGTTCACCTGTCTCATTAGGCTTTTATTGTAGCAGCAGTTTGAGATAAAGTTTATCTTTTAGATACAATCAGTAGGGTAAGTAATCTTGGGAGGACACATGTGTTTGCAGTGTCCTTTAAGCAAGGACACTCAAAGATTAAGCATAAGAATTCCAGTAAACATCCAGGGGTCTGCATGTGCACAGACTTGTTTGGAAAGGTCAAGGAATAATTAGGGGCGTGGCCTTTGGCACTCCCCTAAGTCGGAATTCCAATAAACAGGGCAGTCTGCCTTCAGCACACTTTTTTTTTCCTCGGAATGTCCTCCTTACAAACTTTCCAACCAAGTCTCCTGTGCTCCCCAACAGGGATTGAGCCCACAACCCGGTATGTGCCCTGACCAGGAATTGATCTGAGACCTTCTGGTGCATGGGTCATTGCTCAACCACTGAGCCACACTGGCTGGGCAACCCCACTTAATCTTGATGTATTATCCTTTTAATGTATTGTTATATTTGCTAATATTTTGTTTAGAAATTTTGTATCTATGTTCATCTGAGATATTAGCCTGTAATTTTCTTTTTGTGTGTTGATATCAGGGGAATGTTGGTCTCATAAAATAAATTAGGAAGTAGTCCCTCCTCTTCAATTTTTTGGAAGAGGTTGAGAAGGATTAGTATTAAGTCTTCTTTGAGTGTTACTGTTTCATTTTCCTTACTAGTGATCACTCTCTTTAGGTTTTCCAATTCATGGTTCAGTCTATGTTGGTTGTATATTTCTGAGAACTTTACCATTTTTTTCTAGGTTTATAGAATTTGGTGGTGTATAGCCTTTCATAGTGTTTTTGTATAATGATTTCTATTTCTGTGATGTCCATTGTATGTGGTATAAAAAAGTGGTTTAGTTCTTTTTTTTTAAATGTGTTCAGTTTTCCCGATACCTCTTATTGAAGAGAATGTCTTTACCCCATTGTATATCCTTGCCTCTTTTATTGTAGATTAAGTGATCATATAAGCAAGGATTTATTACTGGTCGCTCTATTATATTCCATTGATCTATACATCTGTTTTTATGCTAGTACCATACTGTTTTAAGTATTGTAGCTTAATAATAATAGTTTGATATCAGGTAGTGTGATACCTCCCACTTTGTTCTTTCTCAAAATTTCTTTGGCTGTTTTCAGTCTTTTGTGGTTCCATATAAATTTTAGGATTCGTTTTAATTCTGAAAGAATGCCATTAATATTTTAATATTAGTTACATTGAATCTGTATATTCCTTTAATAAGGACATTTTAACAATATTAATCCTTCCATTACATGAGCAAGGTGTATTCTTCCATTTATTTGCTCTTCAATTTTTTTCCTCTAATGTCTTATAGTTTTCATAATACAGGTTTTGGTTAAATTTATTCCTAGGTATTTTATGCTTTTGATGCAATTATAAATGGAATTGTTTTCTTAATTTCTCCTTTTGATCATTGGTTATTGGTGTATAGAAACCCAACTGATTTCTGTGTATTAATTCTATGCTGTGACTTTATTGAATTCATTTATTAATTCTAATTGTTTTTTTTCTTTCAGTCCTTATGGTTATGTCATCTGCAAATAATGAGAGCTTTACTTCCTTTTCTATTTAGATGTCTTTTATTTATTTTTCTTGTCTGATTGCTATAGATGGGAGTTCCAATACTATGTTGAATAGAACTAGTGATAGTGAGCATCCTTGTCCTATTCCTGATCTTAGAGGAGAAGCTTTAAGCTTTTCACCAATGAGTATTATATTACCTATGGGTTTGATCATAGATAGCCTATGTTTCTTCTATACTCACTTTGTTGAGAGCTTTTTGTTGAATTTTGTCAAATGCTTTTGCTGCATCTATTGAGATGATCAGATGGTTTTAACCCTTTATTTTGTCAATGTGATGTATCATGATGATCGATTTATGGGTGTTGAGTCAGCCTTGCATTCCTAGGATAAATATCACTTGATCATGATGTATACTTTTTTAATGTATCTTTGAATCTGGTTTGCTGATATTTTGTTGAGAATTTTGCATCTGTGTTCATCAAGGGTATTGGCCTGTAATTTTCTTTTTTTGTAATGTCTTTGTCTGAGTTTGTTATCAGGATAATGCTGGCTTTATAGAATGAGTTTGGAAGCATTCCTTCCTCCTCAATTTTTTGAAATAATTTAAGAAGAGTAGGTGTTAATCTTCTTTGAAAATTCCACTATGAAGCCATCTGGTCCTGGACTTTTATTTGTTCAGAATTTTTAAAAATTATTGCTTCAGTTTCATTGCCAGTAATCAGTTTGTTTAGATTTTGCATTTATTCCTGATTCAGGCTTGGAAGGTTATATACTTCTGGAAAATTCATCCATTTCTTCTATTTTGTTGAATTTGTTGGCAAACAATTGTTTGTATTATTCTTTAATGAGTTTTTATATGTCAGTGGTATCACTTGTAAATTCTCTTTCATTTATGATTTTATTTATTTGGGCTCTCTTGATGAGTTTGGCTAAGGGTTTGCAATTTTGTTTATCTTTTCAAAGAGTCAGTGTTTTAGTTTATTGATCTTTTCAGTTTTTAAAATATCTATTTTGTCTTTTCTTCTTTGATTTTCACTGTTTCCTTGCTTCTTTTTACTTTGGGTGGTTTTATTTCCTAATTCCTGTGGGTGTGGACTTAAATTGTTTATTTGGGATTTTTCTTTCTTTCTTTCTTTTTTTTTTTCCTGAGGTAGGCCTGCATAGCTATGAACTTTCTTCTATAACTGCTTTTACTGTATCCCATAAATTTTGAAAAGTTGTTTTTTCATTTTCATTTGTTTTTATGATAGTTTTTGATGTTCTGTTTGACTTCCTTTTTGATACATTTCAGTTTTCTTACTGGAGTTGATTTCTAAGTTTCATGTTGTGATCAGAAAAGATGCTTAATATGATTTCAGTCTTATTGAATTTATTATGGCTTATATTGTGGTGTAATATGTGATCTATTCTAGAGATTGTTCCATGTACACTTAAAAAATGTATTCTGCAGTTTTTGTTTGAAATATTCTAAAAATGATATTAAATCAATCTGGATTAATCTGACATTTAAGGCCATTATTTCCATATTGATTTTCTGTCTGGATTACCTATCCATTGATGTGAGTGGGATATTAAAATCCTGTATTATTATTGTAATACTGTGGATTTCTCCCTTTATACCATTAATAATTGCTTTATACATTTAGGTGGTCCTGTGTTGGGTGTGATAGTTATGATATTTATGATTGCTGCATCCTTTTCTTGGATTGAACCCTTTATAATTATGTAATGTCCTTCTTTGTATTCTTAAAATATTTTTGTTTAAAAGTATATTTTGTCTGATATTGCTACCCCATCTTTCTTTTCATGGAATATCTTTTTCCATCCCTTCACTTTCTGTCTGCATCTTTCGATTTGCAGTGAGTCTCATAAGCAGCATATAGATGGGTCTTGTTTTTAAATCCATTCAGCCACCCTATTTTTTTATTGGAGCATTTAATGTATTTACATTTAAAATAATTGTTAATAAGTATGTACTTATTGCCATTTGTTAATTGTTTTCATTGTTTTTATAGTTCTCTGTTTCTCTTGATCTCTTCCTTGTGGTTTGCTGGTTTTCAGTAGTTATGTTTTTTCTCTCTTTTTTTCTTTGTATATCTTTTGTAGGGTTTTGGTTTGTGGTTTACATGAGGTCTATGTATATCTATAACAGTCTGTTTTAAGTTGATAGGCATTTAAGGGGGAATATATTCTAGAAGGACTACATTTTACTACCCCATCCGTGCTGTATGCTATTGATGTTATGTGTTGTGTTTTGTATATCCTGGCTACTTATTGTTTGAGTTGTGGTTGATACTTCTTTCTTTTGATCTTAGTAGTGTTTTCAATGTGTGATTCACTGTATTTATTGAATATTTGGCTTTACCTGTGAGATTTTTCCCTTTAATATATATATTCCTATTTCTGAATATGGCCTGTTCTTTTCTCCTTAAAGAAGTCCCTTTAACATTTTTTGTAAAGCTGGTTTAATGGTGATGAACTTTAGTTTTTGCTTGTCTGGTAAACTATCTCTTCTTCAATTCTGAATGATAACCTTGCTGGGTAAATTATTGTGTAGTTTTCTTTCTTTCAGAACTTTAAAGATGTCCTGCCACTTCCTCTAGCTGGTAAAGTTGTTGCTGAGCAACCAGCTGATAACCTTACGGAGTTTCCTTTGTGTGTAATTCAGTTTTCCTCTTGTTTCCTTAAAGAGTGTGTCTATATCTTAAACTTTTGCCATTTCAGTTACAATATGTCTTGGTGTAAGTCTCTTGGGTTCATCTTTGTTTGGAACTCTTGTGCTTCATGGACCTGAGTGTCCTTTCCTTTCCCAGCTTTAAATATAGTTTCTGTTCCTTTTCCTCTTCTCCTCTGGGATCCTTGTAATGCTAATGTTTGGGTTCTTGATGTTATCCCAGAGGTCCCTTAAATTATCCTCGTTTTTTAAAATTCTTTTTTTGTTTTCTGTCCTGATTGGTTGATTCCCATTGTCTGTCTTCAGGATGCGTTCTTCTGTATTAGCTAATTCACTCTAATGTGTTTTTCATTTCATTTTTCATTTCTGTATTCTTCAGACCTGGTTGGTTCTTTATTATCCTTTCTACCTCTTTGTTGAAGTTCTCCCTAAGTTTTTCTATGTCCCTCTCAAGTTTGGTGAGCACCTTTATGACCATTTCTTTGAATTCTTTATTAGGCAAATTACTTACATCCATTTCCTTAGGTTTTTCTTTTTTCTGCACATTTTTCTTCTTTCATTTGAGAGATAATTCTTGCATCTTTTCATTTAGTTAAAGTGTCTGTGTTTGTTCTATGAATTAGATAAAATAGCCCTCTCTCCCAGTCTTTATAAAGTGGCCTTACGTACCAGGGTCCTCGGTGTAGGCTGAGTCTGTCAGGTGATTTTGGTCGGCCAGAGGAGCCGAGCAGGTGTAAGGTGTCCTGGACACTGGCCCCTGAGCTGAAATGGCTCCAGGTGGGGCGGCCAGGTGCATGTAGTAATGACCTGTTGATCCTGTTTGCTCCCGTTGTTTGGGACTGAAATGGGTTTGGGTGATGTGTCAGGTACACTCTGCAGTTACCTTGTGGTAGGCCAGAGCACCTGGATAGAGCCCCCGCCCACCCCGTGGAGGCAGAAGCGGGCATAAGCAATGATGCTCTTTGGCACCTCCAACCAGGCATAATCCCTGCAGTCTCCAGAGACTCCAGTGGCTCCCCAGACTTCTCTATAGAGTCTCTCTCTTGTTTGTTGTACAGAAAGTGGTCTCATGTAGAAGTGACCTCTGGCTTTAGTGCCAACTTGGAGCCCAGCAGGGAAGCCAGGCGTCTGCACCACCCAGTTGTTCCTGCTTGCTCCCTTTGCTGGAGGCAAAAGGATTGGGCAGCAGAGCTGGGAAAGCTGCTGTGATTTGCAGGCAAGCCACAGCCCCTGAACAGAGATCCCGCCTGCCCTAAGGCTTCACAGGCGCCTTCAGCCCATGGAGTTCCTGCAGCTCCCAGAGGGCTTGGGGCTTTCCCAGCCTTCTCCATTCAGCTGTTGTTTGTTGTTGAGAAACTGTTCATGAAGCCCTTAGCTATCTTGCTGGAGGAATTACTCTGTACATATGTGTATATTTCAGTTTGCTCATGGGAGGGGTTGAGTTCAGACCTCCTATGCTGCCACCATCTTGGACTTTTTCTTTCTAGTTTTTAAATGTGTAATGCTAGGTGGTTTATTTGAAATTTTGTTTCTTGAGCTAGGCCTGTAATGCTCTAAACTTCCCCCTTTGTACTGCTTTTGCTGCATCCCACAAATTTTGGTATATTGTATTTTTATTTTCATTTGTCTTTATGTATCTTTTGATCTCTTCTTTTATTTCTTCTTTGACCCAATAGTTGTTTAGTGGCATGTTGTTTAATCTCCGCATATTTGTGATTTTCCCAGAAAATATGTTTGGTATGATATCAGTCTTCTTAAATTTATTGAGATTAGTTTTATTATCCTGTATAGGGTCTTTCCTTGAGAATGTTTTGTGTGCACTTGAAAAGAATGTGTGTTCTGGCATTTTGGGATGTAAAATTCTATAAATATTAAGTTGATTTAACCTGCTGTGTCATTTAAGGCCCGTATCTCCTTATTGACTTTCTGTCTGGATGATCTATATTCATTGCTCTCAGTGGGGGATTCATGTCCCCTACTATAATTGTATTTTTGTCAGTTTCTCCCTTAGGTCTATTAGTAATTGCTTTATATATCTTGATACTTCCAGGTTGGGTGCATACATATTAATAAGTGTTATGTCTTCTTAATGAATTGTCTCCTTTATCATTATAAAATGTCTTATCTTTGTCTCTTGTTTCTTTTTTTTTTAAATCTTAACATCTGTTTTGTCTCATTAAGTACAGCTACACCCACTTCTCTCTGGATGCCATTTGTTTGAAGTATCATCTTCGCCCCTTCACTTTGAGCCTGTGTTTGTCTTTGTAATTGAGCAGAGTCTCCTGCAGGCAACGTATAGTTGGGTCTTGTTGTATAATCCATACCTCTACTTTGTGCCTTTTGACTTGTGAGTTCAATCCATTTATAATTAGGGTTGTTAATGATATATGAAGATCTACCACAGTTATTGTATCCTTTGTTTTCTTGTTGTTCTATCTCCATTGTTTGTTTTCTCTTATAATTATTTCTGCTATTTTAGTTTGACAGTTTTCTATGATTTTCTTCTTCATATCTTCTTCTTCTTTTTTAATGTTTTATCTCAGCTCTGGATTTTTGTTTTGTGGTTACCATTAGGATTGTGCAAAATGTGTCACACATACATATAACAGTCCTTTTTCTTCTGATTGCCTCTTCATTCACCTGTACTATTCAATCCTCTTCCTCCTCTTTTATCATTTTGTTGTTGCAAATTATCCCTCTTTATGTTGTGAACTTGTTATCTGCAATAGTTACAATTATTTTCATGCCCTTCCCCCTTTTAACCTTTATGTTATAACTAGTGGCCCTGTGCATGAAATTCATGCCGGGGGGGTGGGGGTGGGGGGGTGGGTGCGGTGTCCCTCAGCCTGGCCTGTACCCTCTTCAATCTGAGACCCCTTGGGGGATGTCCGACTGCCAGTTTAGGCCCAATCCCACACCGACAGTTGGACATCCCTCTCGCAATCTGGGACCGCTGGCTCCTAACCGCTCACCTGCCTGCCTACTTGATCGCTCCTAACCACTCTGCCTGCCAGCCTGCTCACCCCCAACTGCCCCCCCTTGCCAGCCTGATCACCCCCAACTGCCCCCCCTGCTGGCCTGCTCGCCCCCAACTGCCCCCCACTGCCGGCCTGCTCGTCCCCAACTGCACCCCCGCTGGCCTGCTCACTCCCAATTGACCCCCACTGCCGGCCTACTCGCCCCAGCTGCCCGCCCCCCGTCAGCCAGATCTCCCCCAACTGCCCTCCCCTCCTGGCCTGATCACCCCTAACTGCCTCTGCCTCGGCCCCGCTGCCATGGCTTTGTCCGGAAAGACATCTGGAAGGTCTCCCAGTCTAATTAGCATATTACTCTTTTATTAGTATAGATAGAGGCCTGGTGCACGTGTGGGGGCCGGCTGGTCTGCCCTGAAGGGGATCCCGGATCAGGGTGGGGGTCCCCTTGAGGGGCGTGGCCAGCCTGGGTGAGGGGCTGAGGGCAGTTTTCAGGCTGGCCAGACCCTCTTCAGGGTTGGGGGGGGTCTCTGCTGGGGGGCGTGGCCAGCCTGGTTGAGGGGCTGATGGCCGTTTGCAGGCTGGCCAAGCCCCCGGCTTTGTCCAAAAGGACGTCCGGAAGGTCTCTGGAAGGTCTCCCGGTCTAATTAGCATATTACTCTTTTTTTAGTATAGATTATTTAATAAACTACTCTGAAATAGATTTTCAGTTTCCTGCTTCTATCTATTAATCATCTTATTCAACATTTTGTGTACTTTTGTGTTTTTGTTTCCAGTAGAAGACCTCCTTTCAACATTTCTTACGTGCAGTCTTACGGTGGTAAATTCTCTCAGCTTTTGTCTGTCTGGGAAAGCCTTTATTTCTTCTTAATGTCTAAAGGATAACTTTGCTGAATATCTTATCCTTTGCTGATGGGTTCCTCTCTTTCAATATTTTAAATAATTTTCTTTCACTCTCCTCTCTTGTAGTGTTGCTACTGAAAATATTACAGAAAAATCTGGTGATTATCATCTAATGGAGTTTCCTTTGTCGATTAATCTTTGTGTTCCCTGGCTGCCTTAAGAATTTTTTCTTCGTCATTAATTTTTGACAGTTTGAATAAAATGAGTCTTGGAGAAGGTCTTTTTGCATTGATATAATTAGGTGTTCTGTTAGCTTCCTCTATTCTAACATCTAGTTCTTTGCATAGGCTTGGAAGTTCTTGTCAATTATTTCTTTAAGTGGGATCTCTGTTCCCTCCTCTCTTCTCCTTCTGGTATACCGTATCTATTATCCTTATATTGCTCTTTCTAATGTAGTCAGAGAGCGCTTTTATTTTTTAAATTTTAACTCTTAGTTCTCTCTCTTCTTCACGGGTTATTTCTAGGTTTCTCTCTTCAAGTTCCCTAATTCTTTTCTTTTCTTTTTTTTTTTAAATATTTTTTATTGATTTTTTTACAGAGAGGAAGGGAGAGAGATAGAGAGTTAGAAACATCGATGAGAGAGAAACATCGATCAGCTGCCTCCTGCAAATAACCCGTGAAGAAGAGAGAGAACTGGGAGTTAAAATTTAAAAAATATTTTGTAGATTTCAGAGAGGAAGGGAGAGGGAGAGAGAGAGAGAGAGAAACATCAATGATGAGAAAGAATCATTGATTGGCTGCCTCCTGCACACCCTGCACTAGGAATTGAGTCTGCAACCTGGTCATGTGCTCTGACCGGGAATTGAACCGTGACCTCCTGGTTCATAGGTTGATGCTCAACTGCTGAGCCATGCTGGCCTGGCAAGTTCCCTAATTCTTTTTTTCCATCTGGTCTGCTCTGTTTCCAATGCTCTCTAGTGCATTCTTTATCTCATTTATTGAGTTCTTCAGCTCTAGAATGTGTTTCTTATAGTTTGAATCTCTTTGGTAAAGTACTGCTTTTGCTCATTAATTGTATTCCTGAACTTATTGACTTGCCTTTCTGAGTTTTCTTGTATATTGTTGAGTTTCTTTGTAATTGCAGTCTTGAATTCTCTGTCATTTAAACCACAGTCTTCCATGCCTTTGAGTTTGATTCCTGGAGATTTTTCATTTTCTTTCTGTGCTCCCAAGTTACCCGGTTGTTCATGGTATTTGATGGGTTGTTTCTCTGTGTGTGCATTTGAGGTAGAGATCTTATGGCTCTGCTCCACCCCTACAGTAACGGCTTCCCAGCCACCTCTATACCCAGCTTTGCCTTAATGGGGAGGGCAGAAGGGAGATGCCTTTTCTAGGAAGGAAACTGCTTCTGCCCCTCTGACCCTCCAGGTTGTACTGTGAGGGCTGCAGCCAGACTTCTCCCCCACTCTTGTGCTCCTTGCTCGCTGGAGCCAGGATGGGCACCAAACTGCATCTGTGGTCACGTTCCTGTCCTTCCCCCATCCCACCTTCCCTACTCATTTCAACATGCCCACCTTCAGATGTGCTAATGCATAGATCTTTCAGGTGTATTTGTGTGCTGAGCAGGGGACCTTTGTTGAGTTATAATTTTCTTGAGATAAATTTAAGAGGAGAAACAATGGAGTCTTCTCACTCTTCCATGATGCTGATGTCATCTCTCCCCATTTACTTTTAAAAACCTATTGCTATTAGGTAACATTTTTTGAAGCCTAGTTTTTAGTTGCTATGTATACTTGAAGCATATTAAAATAGTGTTTCTTGAAACATACTCTATAATTTAAACTTTTTCCATGTTAGTTTGGCTTTGTGAAGTATTTTTATAGGTACTTATTATTCTACTCAAATTATAATAGTGATACAATTTTAATAAAGAGGAAATAAACAAAATACTTTTAGCTAGAGGTATTTATTTCCTTCTCTATTTGATTTTCTTGAACTAGTAGATTCTGTGTGTAAGCTGTTGCCTCTGCATTTCAGATACTATGCCGTCATGGTGACTGTGTTCTTCATGGTCAGCGTGGTGAACAACTGAACCTCAACATCGCCATGCCCCTGCACATGATGTTTAGACCTGCGAGTACTGCTGCTCAGATCAGTGAGCAGAGGCTGACTGTCGTCTGAGAAGGCCGAAAGAGAGCAATGTGCATGTGGATGGTTTCCTTTTATCTCTCTCAGGTCTTCTGGGTGACTGATAAAAGGAAAGTTAACGCTTTCCTGAGAAACAGATTTTAATTTCCTTCATCTGGTTGATTTTATATTCAAACTTCCTATGAATGTTCTTTAACATTTCTCATCACTTTTTGTTTCTTTCTTACATAAAATTACATTTATTTCTAGTAAATGAAACGGACCCTTCTTTCATTTCTTTTCTGTGTGTGTGTGTGTGTGTGTGTGTGTGTGTGTGTTGCTAATCCTCACCTGAGGATATTTTTCCACTGATTTTTAGAGAGAGTTGAACAGAGGGAGAGAGAGAACATCGATGTGAGAGAGACACACGGGTTGGTTGCCTCCCTGTATGTGCCCCGACCATGGCCGGGGATCGAACCTGCAACCCAGGTATGTGCCCTTGACCAGGAATCAAACCCACAATCCTTTAGTGCTCAGGCCCACACTCTAACCATTGAGAAACACATGCCAGGACCAGACCCTTCTCCTTCCTGATTTTTTTTTTTTTTTAAATCGGAGACTTGAGATAATTAAATAAAGGAAAATTCTTGGAGGCATGCTTCTTTCAAAGCAGTAGAGGTTTTTTCTTTGTCTCATGTGTGGTGAGAGATCTGTGCTCAGTATATAGATAAGAACAGTTTTCCCTGGAGGGCAGAAAAGACTTCAAGGGAAATATAGTTAGGGTTGC
Source organism: Myotis myotis (assembly GCF_014108235.1). Lineage (NCBI taxonomy): Eukaryota > Metazoa > Chordata > Mammalia > Chiroptera > Vespertilionidae > Myotis > Myotis myotis. Next base: position 58,647,201 of record NW_023416315.1, read on the forward strand.
AGAAGAATACAAAACAGGTGAGGATTAGAATTGTAACATTTTGGTGTGGTCTGAGATTTTTGTGAGATCAAATGTGTTATTCCTAAAGGCACTTCCCAGAGCTAATTATAATGACTAAGATGACCCTCACAGCATTGAGCACATAGTAGACTTTCTATGAGCACTTGATGAAGGACAGACACCCTTCCAGAGAAGAGAGAGATCTCCACAAACTTCTTTCCTCAAAACGCGGGGGGAGGAGAAACGTAGTAAAAGCTCTTATAAATTAGATGGAAAAGTTGACAAAAATAAGCCTGTAATAAGCTTCAGCTATGAGTAGTTATTGAGAATTGATCATTGTTATCTTCATTGTCATCTTTAAAAGGCGTAATTATTTTGCAAGACAGATTTTTATGGTTTATACTTGTTGCCATCATAAGAACACCTGGACCTTACTAATTATTCATCCTAATCTCCTCCTGCCCAGATGTTTTTCCCTCTTGGCGATGTTCATTTTTATCTTGAAGTATGTTGTCTTTCCCTAGTGCACTAAAGCTTCCTCTTGTCTCCTTTTACAGGGTTCTCTAATTGCCTTGGGATTATCATTTTGAAGAAAAGGTAAACAATACGCTTTTATAATTTATGTTTAGGAAGCACCTTCTTGGCCCCACCTATAGGCTAGGCATGTGGATTACTTTTCTCCTGCTAGAGGGGGCGTGCTCCTGGCCTTCTTTGTTTGAGTTCTCTCTGTGGCAATGATGTACATTCCTGAAGCAGCTGACCAGGTAGGGGGTCCCACCTGTGCAGCAGTGTTCTCTCTGTAGAATTAGCTCTTAGCATCATTGAATCCTTAGATCCATCCTAACCTCTGAAGCCAATCGATTGAGAACTTCAGTTCCCTTGTGGTCACCAGAAGCCACATGTAACTATTCACATTTAACATTTAAATTACTTAAAATTAAATATTTAGTTTCCCGGTCTCACTGGTCAGAGTTTAATTGCCCAGTAGCCACATGTGGCTGGTGGTGACCGTATTGGAGAGCCCAGGATGGAGCATTTCCAGGCTCATAGTTGTGTGGGACAGTGCTGTCAGAGAAGGTGTTCATTAGTGCAACACAATGAACGAAGGACTAATCGTGCTTAGTACGAAGAAAATTCCGAATAAAGCCCAAGTGGCCAAGAAGATAGAATGAAAAGTGTCAGAACTGGTCTATGTGACTGTCACCAATGGAATGTCATGT